>NC_079194.1:29492160-29747160 GCF_029499605.1 Hyla sarda
ACAGGCCTTGTTAAGAATGAAAGAAGCAATCTGATTGGTTGCTATGGGCAACTGGGCAACTTTGCCTCTGCACAGGTTTTCATAAATCTCCCCCTAATTAGAGTTCGTAGTTAAAGAGTGAACTATTAAAAGTTCATATTTAATAACAAAGGTTATTATGACATCCCACTGCCCCGTTCCCACCTGAACCAACATCCCACTCTTTTCCACCACTCCCTAAGCTTGGCCTTCTGTGTCTGACATCCTGTTTCCTATAGAGCACGGACATAAATCCACATGGAAAAATTGGTCGTTACCTACTGACGCTTCTCCTCATTTAGAGCAAAAAGAAATGCTAGTATTATTTTTCAGTGGCATAGGCCCCGCTGTCCTGACTGGAGCTCGGGAGGAGGAGATGAACACTTGACTGGTTTCCCCATAAAAGCTCTGATGTGTATATATGCTACCTCCAATAGGTGATGTCAGAAAGCTGCTTTACATATGATTTTTCCAAGAATTTCCAGTGAAACATAAATGGTCTATAAAAGTCCCCACGCATCTTTAGGGTGCTCTTGTCAAGGAGATACATTACCTGCTTTGATACAATAACAGACCCTTCTGCAGCCAAGGGTAGCAACCTGAAAACAGCTAAGTATAGGTAACTTCTCCTACTGGATAGGTATCTGGCTTGGCTTAAATCCCTAGTCATGTTCTAAGGCTTCTAATCAGAGTCAAACACTGACTTAAAGGGAAAGTTACCTCCAAAAGGTGACATCAGTAAGTTGCTTTGCATATCCTTCTTCTCAGAATTCCCAGTGGGACATGAAAGGCTCAAAAGTCTCCATCTTTATGCTACTCTCCTTAAATGGACACTATCATTAAAACTATTTTTTGCTATTAAAAAAAAAAAAAAAATGAAGTTTTCTATGTTTTATCTGTGTTTAAAAAAAAGCTGCCACTAGATATCTCCCTCCTTTTCCGGAACACATTCCCCCCATCTCCTGCACAGACTTTGGACTCCTACTGGCCTGGCAGAAGTCCAAAATCAGGAAATGCAGTCTGGAGTGCTGAGGGGTGTGTGTCCAGCCTTAGCCAATTATAGCTCATCTCACACTGAACTGCTTTGGGCTGTGTGTAGCAGAGTGAGGGAGGAAGTTCTCCCCTGTATGACTTCAGATGATGTCACGCCTGCTGGGGAACGCCTCTTATCAGTCTGTGAATCTGACTAAGACTGAGCAGAAAATACAGAGCAATATCAAGGTAGAAAATTAAATATATTAAAAATAAGGGCAGGGGGTGGTTTATCATGATGGGGGCAGTGACCTGGGAGGATTATAACATTTAACATGATCATCACAGGTACTCTTTATGGAGAAACATAACCTCTTGGGTCCTACATATGCACAGTTACTATGCATGGAGTGTCCATATACGGATAGTTACATCTTGTAGGTTCCACAGGGCTTCCCTCCAGGAGTGAACAATGTATCCCAGTGTATGCCTTTATAATGGATACAAAGCAGCTATGTTGGAGGTATAGTCGGGAAGTCCTCTAAGGGTACATTCACACGAGCGGATTTACAGCATATTTTCTGCTGCGGATCCGCTGGTGAAGGCCCTGCTCTATGCTGTCTTTACATGTGCCTGCTCGTAGCGACAATATGCCCCGACGAGCAGACACACTGCAGCGATGTGCGCGGCGTACTCGCACATCGCGGCCACTCTCCCTGCTCTGAGCTAGGCAGAGAGCTCCCGCGATGTGTGAGTATACTGCGACTCGCACATCACAATGTGTCTGCTCATAGCGGTTGCATTGCCGCTACGAGCAGGCACATGTAAAGGCAGCATAGAGCGGGGCCTTCACCAGTGGATCCGCAGCATAATACGCAGCGAAAATCCGCTTGTGTGAATGTACCCTTAGGTTAAGTTTACACTTGTTTTTTTTTTTTTTTTCTGGCAGTTTTTGGATATCTGCCACTGCAGTTTTTGAGCCAAAGTCAGAAGTGGATCCATAAGGAAGGAGAAGTATAAATCCTTCCTTTACACATCCTATTCCTTTTGAATACACTTCCGACTTTGGCTCAAAAACTGCAGTGGCAGAAATCCAAAAACTGCCAGAAAAAAAAAAAAAACAAGTGGAAACTTAGCCTAACAGAAGCCCAGAGTATGATGTGAACAGCGCCATAGTGAAAATAATACATTTCTAATCTTTATTACTAAACACCATAAAACACAAGTTTGTGAAAATACACATGATTCAGTGTAATCCCAGGTTTCCAAAAAAATAATAATGATAACAATTGAATACTGTACAGGAAAGCTGTGTGTCCCGACATACTCTCCATCTACTCTCTCCACCCCATAGTTCACATTTAAATAGTAACATCTGGTGCAAACTCATTTTTGCATGCATTTGCATAACTAGATACATTTGTATCCCTATCCCGCATTCAGCGAGGAACCCTTCTCGGCCTTGCGCTGCTCCCCCTAAAGATGCAAATAAATGTGCATCTCCGCCAATGCAGGTGCATTGGTAATGAGAGCGGCATCTCGCCCTCCCTCCCGGGGGATACATAATTTAACCTTTTTTTTTTAAGAGACCTTTGACGCGCTGTAAAAGTTAATATGTACCGAATGTTAGTATTTAAAATAAATTGAAATGTAATGCCGCGTTTAATGGCCAAATTGTTTTGGGAAATGAACGTCTCCCGACGTGCAGTGCAGCTGAGATAGCGTACGCGAGAACTGCATGGAAATGTTGGCGCGGCCCCCGTGACATTCTATTGAACTGTCAAGTCTATTATACGGGTAAAACACACATGGCTATATGGAAGTGAAGAATCCGCAGAGAGCAGGTGCTGCTACTTAAAGATCTCTGATATATGTGCAACCTGGGCCGGGAGTGTTGGAGGATCGGTATTATCTGTAAGCCGAGAAATATGGTCATAGATGAGTATCCCGAGACCTATTAAAGTCAGGGCGATAAAAGCAGAAATACAATGTGTTAACAGAAGTATAACTCAATTAAGATTTTCGTTAGAGTCCTCGTATTTCTACTGTTATTCTGTCTGTACAGAATTTAATGTTTCATTTCGGATATCGAAACATCTGCTCTATGCCTGCCATAATCATTTGAGAAACGCAAGTGCAGATTTTACCGGAGAGGTAATTTTTTTTTTTATCTCTACAGTAAACCACCAAGTGTAGAAGACATACCGTATTTTTCGCCCTATAGGACGCAGAGGCATATAAGACGCACCCATTTTTAAAGGTGCAAAATCTAGAAAAAAAAAAGATTCTGAACCCAACAGTGATCTTCAACCTGTGGACCTCCAGATGTTGCAAAACTACAACTCCCAGCATGCCCGGACAGCCGTTGGCTGTCCGGGCATGCTGGGAGTTGTAGTTTTGCAACATCTGGAGGTCCGCAGGTTGAAGACCACTGGTATAGGAGGTAATACTCACGTGTCCCCGCCGCTCCGGACCCGTCACCGCTGCCCTGGATGTCGCTCCATCGCTGTTGCCGCGTCCCCCTGGTGTCCCCGACGCTCCGGACGTCTTCTTCCCCGGGATCCCCGCTCTCCGTCGCCGTCATCACGTCACCGTCGCTACGCACGCCGCTCCTATTGGATGATGGGACGGCATGCGCGACGACGTGATGACGTTGAAGGAGAGTGCCGGCCATGCAGGGGATCCCGGCACAGAGCAGACACCGAGGAGGCAGGTAAGGTCCCTCCCGGTGTCCTGTAAGCTGTTCGGGACGCCGCAATTTCACCGTGGTGGTCCCGAACAGCCCGACTGAGCAGCCGGGTTAGTGTCACTTTCCCTTCAGATGGGGCGGTCATCTTTGATAGCCGCGTCTGAAGGATTAATGCAGGGCATCACCGCGATCGGTGATGTCCTGTATTAGCCGTGGGTCCCAGCCATTGATGGCCGCAGGGACCGCCGCGATAGGTGTGTTTATTCGCCGTATAAGACGCACCAACTTTTTCCCAAAAAATACGGTATGTGACATTAAGTACATTGCATTTCAGCTACTGAGTTTACCCTACCAGATAAAATACTTTTACTTGAGCCCTATGATATGTAGTAAAGGCTTTATAGTGACACACACCCACCCCCTCCCGTAGACTTGCATTGAGGGGGCGTGGTGTGATGTTACGCCCATGCCCCTCTTGACGTCACGCCACACCTCCTCAATGCAAGTCTATGGGAGGGGGCATGTCGGCAAAATGTTCCGAATGGTGGGGCAGTGGACTACCCCTTTAAGTACGCAGCATAGTCCCCTCCCCCACATTAATTTGGCAGGTCTTTACGGTTCCATATAACCAATGTGTAAGCTACCGTATGGGGGCTCCATGTGGCACCATATTCTGATGGTATTATGCATCTCCAGATGTTGCGAAACTGAAGTCATGGGCTGTGAAGGGCCACAGTTTGGAGACCATTCCACTAGAGTCGATGGGGCAGTTTGCAGAGAAAGCACTTTATAGACAGGACTGTCTGTATAAAATAAAATGAAGTTGTGCAAGAAGACCCAGCGCTTGTCAGATATTGTTATGTTGACTGGAGCAGCAGATCTTCTCGAGGATCCAGGGCCGGCTCCACCTATAGGCAGACTAGGTGCTGGCCTAGAGCACCAACTTGCTGAGGGTGCTGCCTGCAGACTGCATGTACGTTAAAGGGGTACTCCCGTGGAAAACCTAAAAAAATTAAATCAACTGGTTCCAGAAAGTTAAACAGATTTGTAAATTACTTCTATTAAAAAAATGTTAATCTTTCCAGTACTTTTTCGGGTCTGTATACTACAGAGGAAATGGTTTTCTTTTTGGAACACAGTGCTCTCTGCTGACATCTCTGTCCATTTTAGGAACTGTCCAGAGCAGCATATGTTTGCTATGTGAATTTTTTCCTACTCTGGACAGTTCTTAAAATGGACAGAGATGTCAGCAGAGAGCACTGTGGTCATGATGTCAGCAGAGAGCTCTGTGTTCCAAAAAGAAAACCATTTCCTTTGTAATATTCAGAAGCTAATAAGTACTGGAAGGATTAAGATTTTTTTATAGAAGTAATTTACAAATCTATTTAACTTTCTGGCACCAGTTGATTTAAAAAAAAAAAAATTCCACAGGAGTACCCCTTTAAATCTTTTAGTGCCACTAACTATACTGCTGTTCTGACAGCGCTCTTGACAGTGGCTAGAGATGGCAGTCAGAGAGAGAAGTGCTGCACACTCCGCTCCTCCTCAGCAGGGCCTGCCATCTGGGCATCAGCATCACCTCACCTCTGCTGCACTGCAGTCCCGCAGCCAGACAGCAGGTCTTGGATGATGATGGAGGCGAAGCTGCCAGGTCCTGTGATAGGGTCACTGTCTGACTGTGCTACTGACACAGCACAGTCACCACTGACTGGAGCCGGCTGAGGATAGAGGAGGCTGAGAAGCGCATGCACGCTCCACACACAGCGCTCCTCTTTGGCACGGACCGGACACCCTACCTCATCACTTTACCGCCGCATTCGCCAGCCAGACTGACAGGGCAGAGCTGCGGTGCTGCAAGATGGGGAGAGACTGGATAGTGCACTAGCACAGGTAAAGGGGGTCAATGTGATGTAAGAAGGGGGAGAGTGAGAGGAATATGGGGGGGGGGGGGCAATGTAATAAAAGAAGAGGGGCAATGTGAGAAATGTGGGGGATGTGAAGAATATGGGGGACAATGTGGTAAAAGTTAAGGGCAGTGTGAGGAGAGTATGGGGGCAATGTGATGAAACATGGGAGCAATGTGATAAAAGATGGGGTCAATGGGGGAGATTTATCAAAACCTGTGCAAAGGAGAAGTTGCCCAGTTGCCCATAGAAACCAATCAGATCGCTTCTTTCATTTTGCAGAGGCCTTGTTAAAAATTAAAGAAGCGATCTGATTGGTTGCTATGGGCATCTGGGCAACTTTTCCTCTGGACAGGTTTTGATAAATCTCCCCCAATGTGAGGAAAGATTGGGCAATGTGAGGGGCCTGCTATATGGGGTAATGTGAGGGGCCTGTTATATGGGGAAATGTGAGGGGCCTGCTATATGGGGCAATGTGAGGGGCCTGTTATATGGGGAAATGTGAGGGGCCTGCTATATGGGGCAATGTGAGGGGCCGGCTATATGGGGAAATGTGAGGGGCCGGCTATATGGGGAAATGTGAGGGGCCGGCTATATGGGGAAATGTGAGGGGCCGGCTATTTGAAGGCAATGTGTTGTGCCTGCTATATGGGGGAACCTGCAGTATCGGTCTGCTATATGGGGGCAATGTGAGCAATATACATGGATACATTGTACAGAGGTGAGAATTGTGCTGGCAGGAGGAGTCTAAAATGTTTGTCTGGCAGATTCAGTGAAGACGAGCCGTGGATGGAGAATTCTTTAAGATATCCTGATCCAGATGAGGAATAAAAAGAAAAGTGACTCAACTTCTATATGAGCACTGTAAGTGGGAATATTTATGGACATTTATCAAAGGGTTTAGTCAGGTTTTCTTTACTATAATTGTCGCAAAATTGTCGCAACTGCGACTACGTGATTTTTCGTGCGACATTTTGACTGGAAAGCGAGAAAAGCAAGTTTTCCAAAAATTAATTACGTAGTAATAATTTTAAAATGGACTACGGGTAGTCAGGTATTTATTAACTGCGACAGTCGCAACTGCGCAAAAAAAAGTCGCAACAGGGTTAAAAATTGACTAAATTTACTCCAGCTCAAACATGGAGCAGAAAAAGCTACTACCAAAGTAAAAAAGGAAAAATTGCTTATGTGAAAGAAAATTATCAACAGGCTGAAACCAGTTGATAAATAAGTCACACGTAAGCAAAAAAATAAAAGTAAGGAAAAAATTACTAAAAAAAAGAAAACATAAGCAAACATTGATAAATGTCCCTCATTGATCTCTGTATTATAAGTAAAAAAGAATTTGCAGCACTACTTAGCTTTGCAGCATAAAAGAAATTCGGGTGCCAGCTCCCAACAAGACCTGATTAGAGTCCGAAGGTAAATCCATCCACAAAAATGGGGCAGCACTCCAAAAATTCAAGGTGCAAAAAAAGTTTATTTCACTTCATATCTGTAGCAACTTTCAGATCACACAGGATCCTTTTTCAAGCTCATACAAACACACATTAGGGGGTAATATATACCCAAGTGAACAATTCCACAATTATCAAACAATTATAGTGTCAATTAACATATACAATGTAAAAAGTGCATATACCGTAAACAATATGATATATAAAGTGCAGCAGTGATAAGTGCATATTAAAGTGGCACATAGTGAGTTAAAAACATTAAAACCGCTTGAAAACTCTCCAAATTTCATACAAAACCATATAACACATTAAATGCATACACCTGTGCTTGTAATTATTATCATGTGTTTTGATATACAGGATAAAAGATGAGAAGGAGGAACGCTCACCTGTATAGGGCAGTAATGGCGCCGGCTAGCGTGGACGATTCTCCACTGCGCAGGTGCAGAAAGGCCATGACGGAATGCGTGAGGGGTTTGTCAAATGACTCTCCCGATCACGTGATCCGCGTCATCAGGCTTCTAGAGGTCATGTGACCGTTGTCATGGAGAGAACCGACGCCTTCGCTCGCTCTCTCCATAACTCCCGGTTGTAGATGTTATATACTATATACTGTGTCTAGGGAAGTGTACCATAGTACCTAAAAACTATAGTGAATGTGTAATAAATCTATATGTATTAGCTAAATAAAAGAAACGTATAACATCAGAATGGAGAATAGTGAATCTATAATGGTTGTATGGGGACACCTTCCCGGAGCAAAAAATTTATAAATAAAAATTAAATTAAATTAAAATCAAAAGAATGAAATGTATAAAAAATATTTTAAAAAAGTAATAAAATAAAAAAAATTGAAAATTGGAAAAAAATTGAAAAATCTAAATCTAAATAAAAATAATAATAAATATAAATTATATAGAACATATATATAATAAAATAAATAAATATTAGATGAAATCTAAAATGTTTTTTTTTTTTTTTTTTTATATTATCTTACATGTGACTCTACTTGGGTGATATATATATTAATATGCCCATGTAAATTGATATACATAGGCCAAACCACCTGGAACCTTAAAGTGAGACTAAATAACCATAGATACAGTATTAGAAAACGGAAATTAGATCTCCCTGTGTCCAAACATTGTGTAGATGCTGGACAAACTGAGAACGATATCAGATTTATGGCAATAGATTTTATACCTGTACCAGAGAGAGGGGGTGATAGACTCTCCTTACTACGTAAGAGAGAACTATGGTGGATCCACCAATTGGATTCACTTCGTCCGAAGGGACTGAATGTAGAGTTTAACATCATATAGCTCCTTCCACGATATGGTTCTGGGAATTCATCTGTATGTGTGTGATGACTAGACACACATTAAATATTTTGATAAATATTATATTTATTTATTTTTTTTTACATTTTTCTTTTTCTTTATTTTCAGGTAGAACATGAAAATATGATTGGATGGAGGAGGAGGAACATCTCATCTGTTTGAAAATTGTTTAGAGAAGCGTTTTATATGCTGTGATTGTTTAACATAGTGTTTCTTTGTGTCAGGGGGAGTGTTACTATATTACTTTTATGAATAAAAAGATTTTTTTGCACGAATTAATTTAGTACACATTTTTATTGGCAGATTGGAGTTAGTGAGTTATTGTGGGTATAGAGATGGGGACACATTCCCAGATGGATAGTATTTACATTTATTTTTTCCTTTTCCCCCTTTTTTTTTTCTTATTCTTCTTTCTTTCTTTATATATAATACCCAGAGGGACCCACTCAGGTTGATATGGCGCTGCTGAATAAGCGGGCGCGCTCCATTTTAGACTATGATGGTGAGAGCCCCTAGACAGGGGTTTAGCAACCCAGTTCTGGGGACTCTTCCTTTGACTGATGCCTGGGGGCACATGGATAATGGGCCCCTCGACACTAGTCCCATGGCATTGGAAGCAGATATTAGAGAGTTAATATATGGGTCCCCTTTATTGTATGAGGTCCAGAGGATAGTGTCATCACAGTATGATACTAGGACCCCCCAAAAAAAAATATATATATATTTTTTTTTATTTCATTTAATTTTTATTTATTTTATTATATATATATATATATATATATATATATATATATATGCTCTATATAATTTATATATATTATTATTTTTCATTTTTATTTATATTTTCCAATTTTTTTCCAATTTTCATATTTTTTTTTAATTACTTTTTATATTTTTTATATATTTCATTCTTTTGATTTTAATTTAATTTAATTTTTATTTATTCATGTTTTGATCCCGGAAGGTGTCCCCATACAACCATTATAGATTCACTATTCTCCATTCTGATGTTATACGTTTCTTTTATTTAGCTAATGCATATAGATTTATTACACATTTACTATAGGTTTTAGGTACTATGGTACACTTCCCTAGACACAGTATATAGTATATAACATCTACAACCGGGAGTTATGGAGAGAGCGAGCGAAGGCGTTGGTTCTCTCCAAGGACAACGGTCACATGACCTCTAGAACCCCTCACGCATTCCGTCATGGCCTTTCTGCACCTGCGCAGTGGAGAATCGTCCACGCTAGCTGGCGCCATTACAGCCCTATACATGTGAGCGTTCCTCCTTCTCATCTTTTATCCTGTATATCAAAACACATGATTATAATTACAAGTACAGGTGTATGCATTTAATGTGTTATATGGTTTTGTATGAAATTTGGAGAGTTTGCAAGCGATTTTAATGTTTTTAACTCACTATGTGCCACTTTAATATGCACTTATCACTGCTGCACTTTATATATAATATTGTTTACAGTATATGCACTTTTTTACATTGTATATGTTAATTGACACTGTAATTGTTTGATAATTGTGGAATTGTTCACTTGGGTATATATTATCCCCTAATGTGTGTTTGTATGAGCTTGAAAAAGGATCCTGTGTGATCTGAAACGTTGCTACAGATATGAAGTGAAATTAACTTTTTTTGCACCTTGAATTTTTTGGAGTGCTGCCCCATTTTTCTGGATGGATCTCTGGATTATAGATTTTTTTTTCCAGTAACCGTATAGTGCTAAAAAAAAAAAAAGGTGCAGCCAAGCGGGTGGCAAAATTAGGTTTAGCCTAGGGTGGCCAAATTCCTTGCACCAGACCTGCTGGGAGCTGAGCTGAAACTGGAGTCAATGGATCATCCATATAGTAGATTACTTGTGTTAGAGTCAAAGTGCATGTCCCAAGTTTAAGGCCCAGTGCGAACTTGCCGAGGCAACCGTACCTCGCTTAGCCTTGAGCTCTTTTCTGATGAACGGTACACATGTACAGAACTTCAAGAGTGGTAGGATTGCCTTGGTAACTGTACCATCCAGAATGGCCTGTTTTCCCCCCCATGCTGGAGCGGAAAATTGTGCAGGTCTTGAACCTGGGATTTGGAACTTGTCAGCTCTCTAAAGGGGTACTCTGTACGGGGGGAAAAATTTAATCAACTGGTGCCAAAAAGTTATGCAGATTTGTAAATGATGTCTATTTAAAAATCTTAATCCTTCCAGTACTTATCAGCTGCTGTATGCTCCACAGTAAGGAACAATACTCAAATACCCCAAGGCACTAGTAAAAGGACAAGAACTGTACAGCGAGAGAGAGATAGGGTGAGTTCTCACTATGCAATTCCCGGGAATTTCGCAGGAGAAATTACGCTAGTGGAATTACGCACGGTGAACTTTTACATCAGTGTGAATGGGTTTCCGCGAGACCCGTCCACACTGAGCAATTTCAGTGGCGGAAAATTCAGCTGCTAAAATTGTTCTGCACAGAGAATGAACATGTTCATTCTTTGTGCGGAATTCCGCGAACACTGCATAGCCGTCAATGGTGAGGGCGCAGTGCCGCGGGGTCCTACAGCCGACGGAGGCAGCCAGGCTGAATCTCCGCTCGCTGAATTTCGCAAGCGGAGATTCCGTGTTCATTCCGTAGTGTGGACGCACCCATACAAGAAATGCTAGGTACAGCCTCACACAGTATATGCTATAAGCTGCATGAAATTGCACATGCCAGGGACTTTGGAAAAGCAGGTCACCCATAGGAACTCCAATTTAATCAGCCCAGGCCTAGAACTCTTAATCAACTGCTCCAGAGCAATGGATCAGCTGTAAGATAGTGGCATAGCAGCTACCTTAAAGGGGTTATCCACCATAAGGTAATTTGGTATGTACCTGGCAGACAGTAATGGACATGTTTAGGAAGGCGCTTGTTTTGGAGCTAAATGGCTATGTTGGGAGATTACTATAATGCTGTGGCTAGCTTTTTGTGAACTACAGTATATTTGCATACAGTGATACAGAGGCATACAGAAGGTTACCACACAGTGCCATCTAGTGGCCATATGTTACAGCAGCGCTTTCCATAGGAAGCAATGGAAAAGTAAGGTCCCTAGTTCTGGAAGAATGCAGGCACATGTTAGGACACCTGAGTCAGAGTCTATAAAAGCCCTGGTCACCTGCCATTGAATGCGTTTGCTGAGTTAGTACAAAGAGAGAGCAAGACAGAAGACACATTTCTTCACTCAGCCAAGACCCACTGTCAGGATGTCAATTCCCATCTCAAGGGCAGCATAAGAAAGAAGAGTATCAAGGACTCTTTTCCACAGAAAGAAGACTGTACGTCGTTTGCCTCTAGTCTTGGTTCAGTCAGTAACCTACGTCAGGGACTTCTGACCTGGATGCACCAAATCTGAAACATCATGACATAACTCCCCTGGGAAGATCCTGGTCAGTAAGCCGCAAACTGGCCTTGAGATAGAGAACCCCCAAAGTCCTAATTTTCAGTCAAGTCAAACAATGTCCTAAAGGGACAAAGGTCAAAGTTCAAGAACAGTTAGCATACTAAGATAGCAGGAAACTAGAGTCTAGAACACCAGAAGACAAGAGTCATTTATTCTACATTTAAGCAACCAAAGTTCTTCACTGATACACTGAAGCAGCAACCTCTCCTCTGCAGCACACACTAAAAGTTACCCTTACAGCACCAATAGTATGGGAGCTGTTAGGGTATGTTCACACCACGGAATTCCCCACGGAATTCTGCGGCGGAATTCCGCGAGCGAGCAGTGTGAACTTAACATTAGTGTGAATGGGTCTCCGCGCGACAATTCCGCCGCCACTTCTATTTAAAAATCTTAATCCTTCCAGTACTTATCAGCTGCTGTATGCTCCACAGGAAGTTGTGTGATTCTTTCTAGTCTGACCACATTGCTCTCTGCTGACACCTCTGTCTATGTCAGGAACTGTCCAGAGTAGGATAGGTTTACTATGGGGATTTGCTTCTGCTCTGGACAGTTCCTAATACGGACAAAGGTGGCAGCAGAGAGCACTGTGGTCAGACTGGAAAGAACTACACAACTTCTGCTGGAGCATACAGCAGCTGATAAGTGCTAGAAGGATTAAGATTTTTAAATACAAGTCATTTTCAAAACTGTAACTTTTTGGCACCAGTTGATTAAAAAAAATATTTTCCACCAGAGAACCCCTTTAAGGGACTGATTGATTTCTACTATCTGAAGTTACCAAGTAAAATAGTTTATACCCTCCCTGTGTCTGGTTATCCTGCGCCCACGACATCAAGGGCACCCTGACTTCTAACTGACAGAACACAGTAAACTGGGTCACACCCCAAGGATCCTGCTACAATGCCATCAATCTTCCATTTAAAAGATTATGTGTGTTTTTAGAGAGATTACATGGGACTGCGTCCCATGTAATCTCCCTAAACACACACACAATCTTTTCAATGGAAGATTGATGGCATTGTAGCAGGATCCTTGGGGTGGGACCCAGTTTACTGTGTGCCCACCACTAGAAATGAGCACATTTTTGAAAAATTCGATTTGGCCGAATCAACAAACTTTCCGACAAAATTTGGTTCAGTCCGAATTTATTTGGGGCAAATCTATATTAAAAACGGCTATTTCCGGCCTACAGAGAGCCTAAATAGGGGTATTGAACACTTTGCCTTGCCGTAACACAAATAGGGTGTGTGCTGGGGTAGTGAAATAATACTGTTATTCAGTATGACATGCAGATTACAGGCTTCGCTATTAAAATCACTGCCACAGAGCAGCACAATAACAGAGCCTGGAGGTGGCATCAGTATGAGGAGACCATATAGTGGCTGAATTACACAACATAGCGGTGGCGGCAGCATGAGGAGACCATACAGTGGCTGAATGACACAGCATGGAGGTGTCGGAAGCATGAGAAGACCATATAGGTGTAGAATGAAACAGCCTGGAGGTGGCAGCCACATGAGGAGAACATATGGTGGCAGTATGAGAAAGCCTGGAGGTGGCATCAGCAGCATCAGGAGTCCTGAAAAGGACATGGTGACAGAGTGGGGCGGTGGGTGGCAATACCAGTACCCGGTGATGAAGGTGGGTGTAAAAAGGAGAACTTGGCATCAGACGTGTGGCATCAGGCGGGGACAGGATAAGAATAGTAGATGAGGCAGGTAGGCAGAAGAGAACAGTCTCTTCTGTAAAAGTGGTAGTGTGCAAGTATTGAGGATTTGCATTATGTAAAACTTTACTTTTAATAATATTCTTAGGATAAAATATATGGAACCAATTTTTTTTTTTTTAATCAAACAGAAGGAAAGGTGTGCAAAAAACACCATGTGCCACCTACACCACCAAGTATTGATGTGATGCAAAGACCTCTAAAAGGTGGAAGGGAACAACGTATGGTCCATTGTAACCAGTGGGGGGTAAAAACTTCCCCTGTAAGGCCCTACTCTCACTACAAACACTTCCTGTGAAATGGCAGTGTTTGTAGGTGGAAATAGGGTGAGGTTCCTGTGTGGGGCCGCCCTTTTTAGGGTGAGTAACACTTGCCAAGAAGGGAATTAATAATGAGAGAGTAGGGCATTACAGGGGAAGTTTTTGCTCCCACCGCTTACAATGGACCATATGTTGTTTCCTTCCAACTTTTAGAGGTCTTTGCATCACATCAATACTTGGTGGTGTAGGTGGCATATGGTGTCTTTTGCAAATCTTTCCTTTTGTTTGATGAAAACATTTTTAGGTACATATATTTTATCCTAAGAATGTTATTAAAAGTAAAGTTTTAGCTTATACATATCCTCAATACTTACTTGTGGTCTGATACCGAGGAATGTCTGTAAATGGGAAGCAGCACCTTAAATATATTTGGCCCTATCCAATCTACTCTGATGTATCAGGCATTGGTGGGTGGAAATCCAAAGGTCAGTCTCCACACATTTTTCGTGGACAGATGAGTTCTACTTCGGGTTACTCTTGCCCCCACCGCACTAAACGCCCGCTTTGATGGCACACTACTGGCCAGGCAGGACAGTTTTTCCAGGGCAAACTCTGCTAGTTGCGGCCACAAATCAAGTTTGGCTGCCCAGAAGTCCAGCGGATCTTCAAGGTGTGTTGGCATGGTCATGTGAAGGTATGCCCCCACCTGCTGTTTAGGTCCTGCTCCAGGTCTACCTCCTGATGATTGCTTCATTTTGTGGTTGAAGAAAGCTTCTCATCAGCGACTGTAGACTCAGGCTGCTGCTGATGAAGCTGGTACTGCTCCTGCCACCTCACCCCTCCCCAGCAGCCATGGCAGTGGAAGGTGAGCGCAGAGGGCCCCCCGTGTCAGACATGCTAGAGGATGGATGATGGCGCAGATAGGCATGGCCCCACTGACTACGTGGGATGTCTCTGTAGTAGGTCAGTTTGTCCTCCCTCTCAGTGGGTGTAAAAAAAGGCCCCCATTTTGTGCTGGCAGCGAGGGTCCAATAAGGTGGAGAGCCAGAAGTCATCCCGCTGTCGAATGGTGACAGTTCAGCAGTCACTACGCAAGCAAGTGAGCATGCATCGTGCCATTTGTGCAAGTGACTCGGAGGGATTCCCTACCTCCATCTCCACTGCATACTGCCACAATGTGTCTGGGTCCTCTGTCTCACCTTCTCATAACCCTTTAGCTCCTCTAGCTCCTCCTGCCCCTCCTCTCCTGTCAGATGACTAGAAAAACTGCCAATCTCACAAAACCTAAACTTTGCTCCACTGTGTCCCTCCCCTCCTCCTCCTCCTCCAGTTCAGCCCCCACAGGGCTCATGTGGCCGTGAGATGTAGGCGCCACGTTTCCAGTGCCCTGACCAGCCATCGTTTCCAACACGAATTGTAGTAAATAAAGCAGTGGAATGACGTAGTTCATCCCGGAATCCTGGCGACTTACGTATAATGTGGCTTCCTCAAAGGGCCTGAGCAAACGGCAGGTGTCACGTATGAGCTGACACTGGTTGACATTGAAGTTACACAGAGGAGTTCCCCTATCTGCTTGGATCATCAAGAAATTGGTGATGGCTTTTTTCTGTTTGTATAGTCGGTCCAACATATGGAGGGTGGAATTCAAACGTGTGGAAACATTGCAAATCAGACTATGTTGGGGGATACAGTTCTGATGCTACAGCTCAAGGATCGTGTGCTTTGCGGCGTACGAATGGCTAAAGTGCATGCAAAGTTTCCTTCCCATTGTTAGGATGTCTTGCAGATGGGGGAACACTTCGGGAACTGCTTGACAACCAGATTGAACACATGAGCCATGCAGGGCGAATGTCTCAGGCTTCCTTGTTGCAACATAGACAAGATGTTCTTCACATTGTCGGTCACCATGGTTCCCATTTCCAGTTTTCTTGGAGTAAGTCATGATTCAATTTTTTGATGAACGACTTTTAGCAGTTCCTCCCCTATGTGACTCCGTTCGCCAAGGCAAACCATGTGAAGAACAGCGTGACAACGCCGTGCCCTGCACACATGGTATGCTGAAGGGCCACTGAGACTTGTCTGGGCAGTGGAGTCTGAGGACACAGTGGAGGATGAGGAGGCGGAGTCGCACACTGTCACAGGATTAATGGCCTGAGACTGTGGAGGCAGTAACCTGTCCAAGTTGCTGTTGTGGCTGTGCAGGAACCACATTTACCCAGTGGGCCATAAAGGACATGTATTGTCCCTGACCGTAGTTACTGCTCCACATGTCGGCGCTGCCGAGCACTTTAGTACACACCGACATGCTCAAGGACTGGCCCACCTTCTCTTCCACAAAATTGTGCAGGGCTGGTAGTGCCTTCTTCGAAAAGAAATGATGGCTTGGAACTCTCCACCTCGGCTCGGCACAAACCATCAGTTCTCTGAAAGGTGCAGAGTCCACCAATTGAAAAGGGAGGGACTACATCTTGGAAAGGAGCACATTGAGCGTCTTCACCGTTGCATGAGTGGGCACATACTTTTGTCTCCTGGACATGGCTTTGCCGATGGATTGCTGGCAGAATGACTGACTCGAAGTCAGAGGAGCAGGATCATCTGAAGCGACAGAAGATGAGTATGATACACAGCTCCCTTCGGATGAGGTGGTGGAGCCTTGGCTGGCTGAAACAGGGAGCGGCGTGCAACTGGGTGATGCAGCAGGCTGGATCACCACATAGGAGCCACAATTCTCCCAGGCCACTTTATGGTGATGCTGCATATGTTGACGCAGGGCTGTGGTGCCAACATTGGGACCCTGGCCATGCTTCACCTTCTGCCGACACATCTTGCATGTGGCCAGGTTAACATCCTCCAGATGCTTGATGAAAAACTGCACACCGCTGAGTAGCTGACTTTCCCACCAACATTCCGCACTGATTGACTGCTACTGCCGCCGACTCAGGAACCCCTGTTCCACTACCTCCCGGGAAGGTAGGCTGCCGCAAAGCAGGTTGTCTCCCCCGGGCATGTTTGGCTCCAGACTTTCCACTTCTGCCTCCATGCTGACTGCCAACCATGCTTCCACCTTGCTGGCTCAGCTGCTGCCTCACAGGCAACCTGCAACCCTCTTCTCCTGATGATGATGAAGCCCCTTCTGCACTCGGCTCTCAAGTGCGATCAGCTTCATCATCATCGAGTTGTGTCTGCATGTCATTAATGTCCTCTTCAGTGTCTGCTTCAGGAGCCTGAACGCTCGTAACACCACCTCCCATGCCACTCTCTTAGAAACATAGAAAAAGTCAGCAGATAATAACCATTTGGCCCATCTAGTCTGCCCAATAATCTGAATCCTATTAATAGTCCCTGGTCTTTTTTTATATGAAGTATAGCCTTATGCCTATCCCATGCAAGATTAAACTCCTTCACTGAATTTGCAGCTACCACTTCTGCAGGAAGGCTATTGCATGTATCCACTACTCTCTCAATAAAGTAATACTTCCTGATATTACTTTTAAACCTTTGCCTTTGTCAAATTTGCCCTCTCCTCATCACTACTTGCCTGCCCAGTGGAGGAAGTGGCTGATGTCTCATCCACTTCTTTGCAGGGCAGTAGCTACTGACTGTCCTCTAGATCGTCCTCAATAAATAGTGGAGCTGAACTCACAGCATAAGATACCTCTGTGGGGGAGGGAACAGCATAGGACCGAGGCAATGGAATCACAGAGACTGCTCCCGGGCCATGGCAACTGAGGGTTGTGTCTGAGGAACCCACAGATTGTTGACTGAGGGTATCAGATGTCATTTGTGATGAAGTGGATGACCGTGTTAACCAATCGATGACGGCAGATGGGTTGCTCTCGCTACGACTCCTGCTGCCACTCGCCCCTAGTCTGCTGTGACCTCTGCCTGATGAATTTAGGCCTCTACCACTCCTTTGTGCAAGTCCTGGCACTTCTCTGCCTGACATACTTAGTGTGTGTATGAGGGGAATACAATACGCTCCACTACGCTTAAAACAGTATTTGTCTACAACACCAGCAGGTGTGTACTTTTTCCTGGCCTTTCACAGTATCTAGGCCCTTAAGACTTTAACAGGAACAAAATGGTACTCCACTTAGATGTACTGCTGTGGTATGCACTTATGAGGGGAGGAAAATGTGCTCCAGTACGCTTAAAACAGTATTAGTGCACAACTCCAGCAGGTGTGTCTTTTGCCTGGCCTTTCACAGTATCTAGGCCCTTAAGACTTTAACAGGAACAAAATGGTACAACACTTAGATGTGCGCATAGGTTACACTTAATAGAGGACAATATGCTTTTAGTGCTCTGCTCACCCTAACTGGCTGGCTACTATTTGCTTTTCAGTTGTTGTACACACCAGTGCTGCACCACACAGTCGCGGTGTACTACACCCAAAATTGCATCTCTCTCTCAATCTCACTCCCTTCCCTAGGCTTGATTTGGGCTTGAGGTGAATCGCTGCTGTAAAATAGCTTTTCTGTGCAACACACAGTGCTGTCTGTCCCTCTCTCTCTGTAATAGAATGCTGATGGGACTGGCCGTAATATGGCTGCCAATTATATAGGGCTGTGACATGAAAGGGGTGGCTGGTCGCTGATAGGCTGCATGCTGCATGTGATTCAGAGTCATCCCACCGACCCTTGTTCCCACCTTTCCAGGATTCCTTGCCCCACGTCCGCACATGTGGATCCGCCATTTTAGATGCCCTGGAGCCTGGACCGCACTAAATGGAGTTTATTGAAGTGATTCTTGCAATCGAAATGCAGCTATATTCGCATTCGTTACAAATCAAATTTTTACTGAAATTCGTAGCAAATTCGGATTCGTTAGATTTGATTCACTCATCCCTACAGACCACCAGTGATATAACCACCAGTAACATCTCCATAATAGTTCTACAAGCCCCAGCAACACACTCATGGCGCACCATAGATCCTGGAGGCACCCTGGTTGGGAAATATGGGTCTAGAGGCATACAACAAATAATATTTGACTTTCTATACGGGCAATGCCATAGTGTCAGCCACGCATCTAGATATTAGGCAGCTTTATTGTTAGATGATAAGATAATTTGGTGCACTCATTTGTATTCCACATAATATCTGATGAATAAAGCATAAAAAAGTTACTGTCAAGTTAAAACCTCAGACACAGAGCTTTTTTATTTATTTTTTATTTTTTATTTTTCTCTCAAACACCCCAAGGAAGAAATAATGGAACCTTAGATTAAAATAATAATAATAAAAAATCCTTTAGAATTGTACCTGTGGGGGCACTTTTTGTACCCGCTCTGTGACAAGTCCCTTCTGATCTCTTAAATGCTCTCTAAATGCTTTTAGAAAAGGACCTGATTCCTGCTTCCGAAGCGGGAAACACTAGCAAAATAAAATTAAAGCGTGAGATAGACGGCAGAAGATAGATATATATAAAAGGGTTTAGCGCGAGAGCCACAGGATGCTCAACAATGCATCACCACTAACAATCCCACAAAAGACGTCTAGCTAAAGAGCCAGTACAATTATTACCGGTGTGACGTCTCCTAATTGAAAGCGCTCTCTGTGTAAACCCTCAGGTGGAAGGACTTGAAAAGTGTATTCTCTATGCAGAGAGGAAAAAAAGCCCAAGCACATAAAAATGCTTTATTCCTTTTTCTGCTGCTTTTAATTGTAGCTGCGGCCTGTTAACCTATTCAAAGCCAGAATTAAATATTTATGAGGTTTTCGAAAGTGAAAAAACTGAAAACATTTCAATTGCTCCTTGCACTGTATAAAAATACTAGGTTTTCCAACTTAAAGGGGTACTCCGGCGCTTAGACATCTGATCCCCTATCCAAAGGATAGGGGATAAGATGCCTGATCGTGGGGGTCCCGCCGCTGGGGACCCCCGTAATCTTCCACGCCACACCCGTTAGAATGAGTCCCCCGAGCGTGTTTGCTCCGGGTCTGATTACTGGTGAACACGGGAATGGAGCATAGTGACATCATGGCTCCGCCCCCTTGTGATGTCATGCTCCACCCCCTCAATGCCAGCCTATGGGAGGGGGCGTGACAGTCCTATAGGCTGGCATTGAGGCGGCGGAGCGTGATGTCACACGGGGGCGGAGCCGTGACATCACTATGCTCCGTCCTCGTGGTCGAGATGGACTCTGGAAGCGGCTAAAGTTGGGTTCTACATGGTAGCGGCGGGACCCCAGCGATCTGACATCTTATCCCCTATCCTTTGGATAGGGGATAAGATGTCTAGGGGCGGAGTACCCCTTTAAACCTTGTGGGAGGGGAAAAGCAACTCTGTCCTTCTACTTCTCTTCATATCTCCAACATGGCTGAGAGTACTGTCAGCACTGCACAGTGTGCTGACTGCCACCCAGCTTTCCCATCTTTCTGAAGATGATATATCTGTCTGGTAAAGCAGCCATAGTGAAACTCTTTCAGAGACTGGGAAAGCTGGGTGGTAGGCATACTGCATGCCTCCCAGCTTTTCCAGTCTTTTCCAATGGTAATAAGCTGCCGGTCCTCCCGTCTCTCCTCTCTGTAGCAGTGCTGCCATATCTTCACCCTGTTCCCACATTGATATTTCTATCCCCCCCCCACCCCCTCACTTTTCACTCAGCCACTTGGCAAATGAAGTTCATTGTGGATAAATGTAAAGTTATGCATCTTTGAACTAATAACCTGCAGCATCGTATGTCCTAGGGGTGGAGTAAAACTGGGAGAGTCACTCGTAGAGAAGGATCTACGGATAGCCGTTTATGCGATGGCCCCAACATAAAAAAGCATTGTATGTTGATGCTGCCTTCAACATGCGATGGCCTCCGTTGAAATTATCGTATGTCGGGGCCATCATCGAGGGGTCACTGTATGCTGTTCAGTTTTTGGCACTGGCTCATAAAAGGGATGTTATAGAGCTGGAAAGGATGCAGAAACACACGACTAAACTCATAAGGGGCATGGGACATCTTAGCTATGAGGAATTACATTTGTTTACTCTTGAGAAGAGACGTTTAAGGGGCATATGATCAATGTATGTAAGTATATAAATGGCCCATACAAAAAATATGGGGAAAAACTGTTCCAGGTTAAACTCCCTCAAAGGACAAGGGGGCACTCCCTCTGTCTGGAGAAGAAAAGGTTTAGTTTCAAGGGTTCGACCAGCCTTCTTTACCGTAAGAACTGTGAATTTATGGAACAGTCTACCTCAGGAACTGATCACAGTAGGAATGGATGAGGGCTTCAAAACAGGGTAAGATACATTCCTATAACAAAATAACATTAATACATATGCAGAAATATAGAATCCCCTTCCCTTCACCTCCTTGGTTGACTTGATGGACTTGTGTCTTTTTTTCAACCGTAGTAACTATGTAACTTTGTTTTCAAGTTCCATCTTGTGTGTCTGGCTCCTTGTACGGCTCACCACCAAGGGAACCCCAAATATCATCAGCCAGGACACATACACAAAGGGAGGGTCCAGGGAAACTATCATTCGACCATTCAAATGGACAGATTCACATTTGTTCAGTGGGACTTTTCTTCTCCGACACTTATTTCCATGGTTACATTCCACCTGAAATTAGAGCTGATTCCGGGTCCCGCTAGTTCCGTGAGTGTTTAAGCCAAAATTGGAATAACTTAAAGAGTACCTGTAACCAAATAAAACTTGTAATATAATGTCCCTTGTATAATTAGCAGACACTTTCTCATTCACTTGCTTTTAAAATGATCAACATAAATATGTTTAAAATATAAAAAAACGGTCACTAGGTGGCTCTGTTTTGTCCCCTGCCACAATTAATACAGTGAGTTTGGTCTCTTCTCATCCTGGCAGGAGTCCAAACTCAGAAAGTGCTTCTCTGCACTAAGCTTGATTGACAGATGCACAGAAAGTGAAAGCTCCATAGATTCTCACAGAAATCTGCACAGACTGAAAGCTGCAGGAGAGCCTCACTGATAGCAACACCGACTGAAACACGAAACCGAGCCTGAGGTCTTCTATTCATCACAGCACTGCAACGATGTGAGGGCAGAAGTGATCCCCCAGCAGGTTTCAGTGATGTCATGCCTGCTGGGAAATGCCCACTTTCTCCTGCTGGGAAATTGCACTATGTGAGCAAGAAGAAAGGTATGATACAGAGATTTTTAAAGCTCTCAAATATATTTTTAAGGGCTGGAGGGGTGTTAGGAGTAGTTAGGGAATATAGCATGAGATAGTTTAGAACAGTTTATTTGGTGACAGGTACTTTTTTAAGCTAAAATTCCTTAGTGTGAACGGGCCTTAAAGGGGTACTTGGCCAACAGACATCTTGTCCCCTATCCAAAAGATAGGGGATAAGATGTCCAATCACCGGGGTCCCATAGCTGAGACCCCGCAATCTCCATGCAGCGCCCGCATTCTAAACAGTATGTTTAGAACGCTGGATTTTTATGGACAGAAATGTGACGTCTCCCCACGCCCCCTCATGATGTCACGCCACACCCCCTCCATTCATGTCTATGGGAGGGGGCATGACGGCTGTCACACCCCTCCCATAGAAATGAATGGAGGGGGTGTGGCGTGACATCACATCTCCGTCCACCCAAACCCAGCGTTATAAACATACTGTTTAGAATGCCGGGTGCGGCACGGGTGCTACACGGAGATCACAGTGGTTCCCAGTGGCAGGACCCCCTCAATCAGACATCGTATCCCCTATCTTTTGAATAGGGAATAAGATGTCTGTGGGCAGAGTAGCCCTTTAAGAAAATATAAATCTGACTCTGTAAACCATATATCTATGCTGAAAGACAAAGATTGCACGGCACTGCACTGTCCCAGTGTGAGGCTATGGATAATAGGTGGTAGTGGACCCCTTGATGTGCTAAAGGATGGTGCTCAGATCACAGATAGAGATTCATATGCACTTGAATGAAGATGAAAAGAAAAGATCGGCGACTCACCACTTGTGGCTTGCAGAATTTCTTCTTTATTGAAACATACTCACAGACATGTAGCGGGGAAGAGAGGGTAGTGGGGGGACACTGGATGGCGACCAAGCTCCGTTTCGCACAGACTATGTGCTTCCTCCGGCTACCCTCTCTTCCCCGCTACATGTCTGTGAGTATGTTTCAATAAAGAAGAAATTCTGCAAGCCACAAGTGGTGAGTCGCCGATCTTTTCTTTTCATCTTCATTCAAGTGCATATATCTATGCTAGTTAGGAATAAAGGAAATAATATATGGGCAGACAAGGTGAACCACAGGAACATTTCCCGCCATCAATCTTCTCTGTTGCTATGTTTCTAATACAAATCAAAACGCAACAAATGTATTAAAAGGTTTGCACGTTTTGTTTATACATTCTCTTAATTTTCTCCAATGAGTTTCAGCTTTAGACCGGCGTATGAGATGCCAGTCTTAATAAGTCTCCCCCATTGTATCTTATTTCGTAATTTCTTTCATTTCTATCCCTGGGGTTTGAAGACATTCTGTCTAAATAATATATAGCAGCAGAGCCGAATCGGAGACCACTGCACCGTAATATTTAATTTAATTATGAAATGTTTAGAATTTCTCGGCGATCCCGGTGAAGCGTCTGGAGACGGTTAATTACAAGACAGTTCCTGCAGAGCGGCAGATCAAAATATTAATACAAATACCCAAAAAGCCGCCTATGACTGCAATAAGTGCCGACTCCTATAATGAATTATTAAGAGCTCTTTTTTAGTTTACCCTTAAATTGCTTGATTAAAGAAAACACAGTCTCCATTGACTGCAGTTATTACTTATTAAGCTGTATCTGTGGTTAGCCTTAGGCTCCGGTACAACACAAAGATAGATCATTTTAAATGTATTTATTGTAATAAAAGGAAAAGGTTAATAGGGAAGAGCTTAGCATATGCATACAGATAATAGTACTGTAAAGCTACAAAAAAAAAATGATTTAAATCAGGGATTTGCACAGGTTGACTAGAAAGGGGGCTTGAGCCCCTGCCCTTTTGATGTTCTTCCTATAAGTGCCCTGGGCAGTCTGGCATCATTATGTGGGCATTTATATAAATAATCATATGAAGTGCCCTTTTTATTTTTAGTTCAGCCCCTGCCCCCCAAAATGTCTGTGCATGTCCCTGATACAAATCCCAGAGACATGTTAAAGGGGCTTGATTGGTCGGGGTCTTAGTGCTTAGACCCCCATCGATAAGGAGAAGGAGCTGGAAGAAGTATGTGGTTTTGCTCTTCACTCCCAAGCCTGCAGTGACCTCCATCATGTGGCCCCATTGTAAGTTTATGGAGCCGCGCAGATAGGCTGGATGTAGAACCCAGCGAGTCGGGAGTGAAGGCCACTTTTGCACACGTCTCCCGTCTCATCACCCTGATTGGTTGAGGTCCCAGTACTGAGACCCCGACCAAGCAAAACTTTTTGCATGCTTTTATTACATGACAGGTACACTTTAAAGGGTTTTTTCTATCTGTAGGATAGGTTATAAGTGCCTAATCCGTGGGGGTCCAATTAGTGGGACTCCAACCATTCACAACAACAAGGGTCCTCATTCTCTAATTTGAATGGAGCTGCAGTTGGAAGTGGCTGCTGCTATATTCAACTCTATGGGCCTGATGGAGATAACTGAGAACAGTATTTGGCAATCTTCTTCAGGTCGGTGGGCATTTCCAACTGATTCTTTCAAATGGGGGGAGGACCTCTGTTTTATCAATTGGTAAACACTCATCCTGCGGATAGGTGAGGAGCGTTGTTGAGAAACATTGTTAACCCCGATAGGATCATGGTGATGTTTGGCATGAACCATTTAGATGCCACAATCAAAAGTGGCAAAATTACGTTGCCGGGCAGCTTCGGTTAGAGATAAGCAAGCAGAGCATGGAGAACGCGGTCTCACTCAGGACTTAGGGGTTAATATGGCTCGCATTAAACATATTTAAAGGGGTACTCCACTGGCCAGCGGAGTACCCCTTTAAATATAAGTGTGTGTGTGCTGTGGAGTTCTTGCCATCAGGTTACGCCCCCTCAATGAAAGTCTATGAGAGGGGGAATGACGGTTGCTCCGCCCCTCCCATAGACTTGCATTGAGGGGGAGTGGCCTGACAGCGCCATACTCATGACATCCCGCTCCATACTCATGACATCACCGGAGCCATAATGCTAGGAGTATGGAACGTGACTGCTGAGGCCACTGATTGGCTGTAGATCGCTGAGGTCACTGATTGGCTCCGACCAGAGCTTATATGGGGGATCACCGTAGGATCGGACCGGTGAATAACCTCTTCTTTGTTATTATATAGTTTACAAAATTTTACTATAAACTTGATAATCCCTTAAAAAACATGGTTACAAGTTTAGTGCTGACAACCCCTCATTGTAATGCACACTATTCTTATAGCCGGTTGCACCATGACAAGGCGTTACACCTCTGTATGGGATGAATTACATGACAAATGTGAAAACAGCTAGGGAACGAGATCTACAGAAAAGTCCTGTACCCAACACCCACATAAACGCACCTATGCCTCCATTCAGGGCGTTCTCTCCCACCAGCTTTCTGCCTCGGTCTACTTTGTATTAAAAGTTGCGCTGTGTTTTTAGAATATTTGACGCCCACTCGCACTTTCTGTAATAAACGGCGGGGAGCGGGTTTAATAATACACATTTTCACATTTACAAAACCCATTTAATTTCCATGACAAAGGATATTTTCTTTTCTTGTAGGAAACCTCAGCATTTATTTGCAGCCAGGAAAATAGACTAATAGATTTTAATCAAAGGTGGTTGGAAGGGTAAGACATTTAGTGCCAAATATCGCTCGGTATTAAATCCTCTATGGAAAGCCGGGACCCAATGCATTTCTTACCACAATGACACACTTCACCTATGAACAATATTACTGAAGGGATCATATGGTACTTTGTTTGCCCGTAATATTCTGCATTGTGCTATGTCACCATCTTGTGGATTCTTTTGTGTGCCTATCACTGTGATGAGAGCATTGAACACAAAGGAGGTTTTTGTTTGTATTTTGTAGAAAATATAATTTACAATGTAGACAGGTAATACTGTACGTACATTATTTCTCCTGTAACTCCATTTTCTAACCCTTTTCTTCACCTATTATTACGGTAATTCTGAACTTTTTGTCTATAATATTGAGAGACCTTAAAGGGATACTCCACCTCTATACATCTCGTCCCCTACCTAAAGAATAGGGAATAAGAAGTCTGAATGCGGGGGTCTAACCGCTGGGACCCCTGCAATCTCCCTGCTGGCTCCCCGGAATTCTGAGCATTATGTTCGGACTGTCATGGTCATGATGTCATGCCACGCCCCCTCGTGCTGTCACGCCACACCCCCTTCATTCATGTCTATGGGATGGGGTATGATGGCTATTTGGTAGAGTAAACCTAGTCTTACACTACATTTGGGGCCCATACAGCAATATACCTAGTTACTTCATGTTTCTTAGTTTCCTGGTTAATTAAGGCACCTACTCCTCTTTGCTATTCCAAGTGTTAATGAAAGTTCACTGGACTGGACAGACTGGCATTGTGTCAGACTGATGATTCATAGTAAACTTCCATAGATGGTTTGTGGTGGAGTTACTGATGCAGCTGCTTTGCATAGTAATATGTTAGCAGAAATCAAAGAAACAGCAGAAGCAGCACAGCAAGGAATTGGTTACACCAAGCACTGAACTACTGCTGAAGTTAAACCTGTAGACTAAAGGGAAGGGGAGGAAAAGATTAGATGGAGGAGGCAGCACTGTGTACATACAGCAGCACATTAAGGAATGAGTTATGCCAAGCACTGAACTTCTGCTTAAGAAGGGGAGGGGGAGATTAGATAGGGAAGGCAGCACTCTGTACATACAGCAGCAGCACAGCAAGCAAGGGGTTATACTAAGCACTGAACTGCTGATCAAGACATGCCTATGGATGTAAGGGAGAGGGAGGGGTAGACAAGATAGAGGAAGCAGAACTGTGTACATACAGAAGCAACTGTCACGATGCCGGCTGGCAGGTAGTGGATCCTCTGTGCCAGAGAGGGATTGGCGTGGACCGTGCTAGTGGATCGGTTCTAAGTCACTACTGGTTTTCACCAGAGCCCGCCGCAAAGCGGGATGGTCTTGCTGCGGCGGTAGTGACCAGGTCGTATCCACTAGCAACGGCTCACCTCTCTGGCTGCTGAAGATAGGCGCGGTACAAGGGAGTAGACAGAAGCAAGGTCGGACGTAGCAGAAGGTCGGGGCAGGCAGCAAGGATCGTAGTCAGGGGCAACGGCAGGAGGTCTGGAACACAGGCTAGGAACATACAAGGAAACGCTTTCACTGGCACGATGGCAACAAGATCCGGCAAGGGAGTGCAGGGGAAGTGAGGTGATATAGGGAAGTGCACAGGTGAACACACTAATTGGAATCACTGCGCCAATCAGCGGCGCAGTGGCCCTTTAAATCGCAAAGACCCGGCGCGCGCGCGCCCTAGGGAGCGGGGCCGCGCGCGCCGGGACAGGACCGAGGGAGAGCGAGTCAGGTACGGGAGCCGGGGTGCGCATCGCGAGCGGGCGCTACCCGCATCGCGAATCGCATCCCGGCTGGAAGCGGAATCGCAGCGCCCCGGGTCAGTGGATCTGACCGGAGCGCTGCAGTGGGGAGAGTGTAGCGAGCGCTCCGGGGAGGAGCGGGGACCCGGAGCGCTCGGCGTAACAGTACCCCCCCCCTTGGGTCTCCCCCTCTTCTTAGAGCCTGAGAACCTGAGGAGCAGACTTTTGTCTAGGATGTTGTCCTCAGGTTCCCAGGATCTCTCTTCTGGACCACAACACTCCCAATCCACTAAAAAAAAGGTTTTCCCTCTGACCTTTTTAGAAGCTAAGATCTCTTTGACGGAGAAGATGTCCGAGGAGCCGGAAACAGGAGTGGGAGGAACAGATTTGGGAGAAAAACGGTTGAGGATGAGTGGTTTAAGAAGAGAAACGTGAAAGGCATTAGGGATACGAAGAGAAGGAGGAAGAAGAAGTTTGTAAGAGACAGGATTAATCTGACACAAAATTTTGAAAGGACCAAGATAGCGTGGTCCCAACTTGTAGCTAGGGACACGGAAGCGGACATATTTAGCGGAGAGCCATACCTTGTCTCCAGGGGAAAAAATGGGAGGAGCTCTTCTTTTCTTATCCGCGAACTTCTTCATGCGTGATGAAGCCTGTAAGAGAGAATTTTGGGTCTCTCTCCATATGATGGAAAGGTCACGAGAAATTTCATCCACAGCGGGCAGACCAGAGGGCAAGGGGGTAGGGAGGGGGGGAAGAGGGTGACGGCCGTACACCACGAAAAATGGGGATTTGGAGGAAGATTCCGAGACTCTGAAGTTATACGAGAATTCGGCCCATGGAAGGAGATCTGCCCAGTCATCCTGGCGGGAGGAAACAAAATGTCGTAAATAATCACCCAAGACCTGGTTAATTCTTTCTACTTGTCCATTGGACTGGGGATGATATGCAGAAGAAAAATTTAATTTAATCTTGAGTTGTTTACAGAGAGCCCTCCAGAATTTAGACACGAATTGGACGCCTCTATCCGAGACGATCTGCGTAGGCAACCCGTGAAGACGAAAAATGTGTACAAAAAATTGTTTAGCCAACTGAGGCGCTGAAGGAAGACCAGGAAGAGGGATGAAATGTGCCATTTTGGAGAATCGATCAACGACCACCCAAATAACAGTGTTGCCACGGGAAGGGGGTAAATCAGTAATAAAATCCATACCAATCAGAGACCAAGGCTGTTCGGGGACAGGCAGGGGATGAAGAAAACCAGCGGGCTTGGGCGAGGAGTCTTATCCCGGGCACAGATAGTGCAGGCTCGCACAAAGTCCACAACATCCGTCTCCAGAGTCGGCCACCAATAGAAGCGGGAGATGAGTTGCACAGATTTCTTGATGCCCACATGACCTGCGAGATGGGAGGAGTGACCCCATTTAAGGATTCCGAGGCGTTGGCGTGGAGAAACAAAGGTCTTTCCTGGAGGAGTTTGCCTGATGGAGGCTGGAGAAGTGGAGATCAGGCAGTCAGGTGGAATGATGTGTTGCGGAGAGAGTTCAACTTCTGAGGCATCCGAGGAACGAGAGAGAGCATCGGCCCTAATGTTCTTATCGGCAGGCCGGAAGTGAATCTCAAAATTAAATCGGGCAAAGAACAGAGACCACCGGGCCTGGCGAGGATTCAGCCGTTGGGCAGACTGGAGGTAGGAGAGGTTCTTGTGGTCGGTGTAAATAATAACTGGAAATCTTGATCCCTCCAGCAGATGCCTCCATTCCTCAAGTGCTAATTTGATGGCTAGAAGCTCTCGATCCCCGATGGAGTAGTTCCTCTCCGCCGGAGAGAAGGTCCTAGAAAAAAAACCACAAGTGACAGCATGCCCGGAAGAATTTTTTTGTAGAAGAACAGCTCCAGCTCCCACTGAGGAGGCATCAACCTCCAATAGGAAGGGTTTGGAAGGGTCAGGTCTGGAGAGCACGGGAGCCGAAGAAAAGGCAGACTTGAGTAGTTTAAAGGCGTCTTCCGCTTGAGGAGGCCAAGACTTGGGATCGGCATTTTTTTTGGTTAAAGCCACGATAGGAGCCACAACAGTAGAAAAATGTGGAATAAATTGCCTGTAATAATTGGCGAACCCCAAAAAGCGTTGGATAGCACGGAGTCCGGAGGGGCGTGGCCAATCTAATACGGCAGAGAGTTTGTCTGGATCCATTTGTAGTCCCTGGCCAGAGACCAAGTATCCTAGAAAAGGAAGAGATTGGCATTCAAACAGACATTTTTCAATTTTGGCATAGAGTTGATTGTCCCGAAGTCTCTGAAGAACCATACGGACATGCTGGCGGTGTTCTTCTAGATTGGCAGAAAAAATTAGGATATCGTCCAGATATACAACAACACAGGAGTATAACAGATCACGAAAAATTTCATTAACAAAGTCTTGGAAGACAGCAGGGGCGTTGCACAGGCCAAAGGGCATGACCAGATACTCAAAGTGTCCATCTCTGGTGTTAAATGCCGTTTTCCACTCATCCCCCTCTCTGATGCGGATGAGGTTATAGGCACCTCTTAAGTCCAGTTTAGTAAAGATGTGGGCACCTTGGAGGCGATCAAAGAGTTCAGAGATGAGGGGTAGGGGGTAGCGGTTCTTAACCGTGATTTTATTAAGACCGCGGTAGTCAATGCAAGGACGTAGGGAGCCATCTTTTTTGGACACAAAGAAAAATCCGGCTCTGGCAGGAGAGGAGGATTTACGGATAAAGCCCTTTTTTAAATTTTCCTGGACGTATTCAGACATGGCAAGGGTCTCTGGGGCAGAGAGAGGATAAATTCTGCCCCGGGGTGGAGTAGTGCCCGGGAGGAGGTCGATAGGACAATCATAAGGCCTGTGAGGAGGTAGAGTCTCAGCTTGTTTTTTGCAGAAAACATCCGCGAAGTCCATATAGGCCTTAGGGAGACTGGAGGAACCACAGAGTCACGGCAAGGGTTACTGGGAACCGGTTTTAGACAGTCCTTGGAACAAGAGGGCCCCCAACTCTTGATCTCCCCAGTGGACCAATCCAGGGTTGGGGAATGAAGTTGAAGCCAGGGAAGTCCAAGGAGAATTTCCGAGGTGCAATTGGGGAGGACCAAAAGTTCAATCCTCTCGTGATGAGATCCGATGCTCATTAGAAGGGGCTCCGTGCGGAAACGTATGGTACAGTCCAATCTTTCATTGTTTACACAATTGATGTAAAGGGGTCTGGCGAGACTGGTCACTGGGATGTTGAACCTGTTGACGAGGGAGGCCAAAATAAAATTTCCTGCAGATCCAGAGTCCAAGAAGGCCACAGTAGAGAAGGAGAAGGCAGAGGCAGACATCCGCACAGGCACAGTAAGACGTGGAGAAGCAGAGTAGACATCAAGGACTGTCTCACCTTTGTGCGGAGTCAGCGTACGTCTTTCCAGGCGGGGAGGACGGATAGGACAATCCCTCAGGAAGTGTTCGGTACTAGCACAGTACAGGCAGAGGTTCTCCATGCGGCGTCGTGTCCTCTCTTGAGGTGTCAGGCGAGACCGGTCGACCTGCATAGCCTCCACGGCGGGAGGCACAGGAACGGATTGCAGGGTACCAGAGGAGAGAGGAGCCGAGGAGAAGAAACGCCTCGTGCGAACAGAGTCCATATCTTGGCGGAGCTCCTGACGCCTTTCGGAAAAACGCATGTCAATGCGAGTGGCTAGGTGAATGAGTTCATGTAGATTAGCAGGAATTTCTCGTGCGGCCAGAACATCTTTAATGTTGCTGGATAGGCCTTTTTTAAAGGTCGCGCAGAGGGCCTCATTATTCCAGGATAATTCTGAAGCAAGAGTACGGAATTGTACGGCATACTCGCCAACGGAAGAATTACCCTGGACCAGGTTCAACAGGGCAGTCTCAGCAGAAGAGGCTCGGGCAGGTTCCTCAAAGACACTTCGGATTTCCGAGAAGAAGGAGTGTACAGAGGCAGTGACGGGGTCATTGCGGTCCCAGAGCGGTGTGGCCCAAGACAGGGCTTTTCCAGACAGAAGGCTGACTACGAAAGCCACCTTAGACCTTTCAGTGGGAAACTGGTCCGACATCATCTCCAGATGCAGGGAACATTGGGAAAGAAAGCCACGGCAAAACTTAGAGTCCCCATCAAATTTATCCGGCAAGGATAGGCGTAGACCAGGAGCGGCCACTCGCTGCGGAGGAGGTGCAGGAGCTGGCGGAGGAGATGACTGCTGAAGCTGTGGTAGTAACTGCTGTAGCATAACGGTCAGTTGAGACAGCTGTTGGCCTTGTTGCGCTATCTGTTGTGACTGCTGGGCGACCACCGTGGTAAGGTCAGCGACAACTGGCAGAGGAACTTCAGCGGGATCCATGGCCGGATCTACTGTCACGATGCCGGCTGGCAGGTAGTGGATCCTCTGTGCCAGAGAGGGATTGGCGTGGACCGTGCTAGTGGATCGGTTCTAAGTCACTACTGGTTTTCACCAGAGCCCGCCGCAAAGCGGGATGGTCTTGCTGCGGCGGTAGTGACCAGGTCGTATCCACTAGCAACGGCTCACCTCTCTGGCTGCTGAAGATAGGCGCGGTACAAGGGAGTAGACAGAAGCAAGGTCGGACGTAGCAGAAGGTCGGGGCAGGCAGCAAGGATCGTAGTCAGGGGCAACGGCAGGAGGTCTGGAACACAGGCTAGGAACATACAAGGAAACGCTTTCACTGGCACGATGGCAACAAGATCCGGCAAGGGAGTGCAGGGGAAGTGAGGTGATATAGGGAAGTGCACAGGTGAACACACTAATTGGAATCACTGCGCCAATCAGCGGCGCAGTGGCCCTTTAAATCGCAAAGACCCGGCGCGCGCGCGCCCTAGGGAGCGGGGCCGCGCGCGCCGGGACAGGACCGAGGGAGAGCGAGTCAGGTACGGGAGCCGGGGTGCGCATCGCGAGCGGGCGCTACCCGCATCGCGAATCGCATCCCGGCTGGAAGCGGAATCGCAGCGCCCCGGGTCAGTGGATCTGACCGGAGCGCTGCAGTGGGGAGAGTGTAGCGAGCGCTCCGGGGAGGAGCGGGGACCCGGAGCGCTCGGCGTAACAGCAACACCTCAAGGTAGGGGTTACACTAAGCACTGTACTGAAGCTGTTGCTGCTGAGACGATAGGAAAACCTTGATTTATTTTTCAAAGACAGTGTAGATCCTTTGCAGCATGGACACATTTTGCAGGTAAACAGCCCTTCCCTTGTTCTGGTTATTGTTGTGTAGCCATAGACTCCACTGGTGGTTTAAGAGTCTGCTTGTAAAAGTTTTAATATGTGATTATTTTCACTACATTATATTTTAAACATATTAAAGTTTTGCAATTCAGCCACCACCTGTCTATAAACATCAGCGACCCCCTGTCTGGTAGATGGGCCCACGCTGTCTGTGTTTGCCCTGCACGTCAGCCATATCAGCCTATTTATCACTATGACAGATATTATTAATCATATTACTCACACCCATAGGTTTCTTCACTTCGACTTCACTTTGTTGATGTAGCTTGAATAAAAAAAATTGATTTTCTCTCCGTGCTGATTGTACAGTTAAACCACAAATATTGAATGAACATATTTGATCGGATTCTTGTTTTCCACTAAACTAAGCGTGTTTCCTTCTGTGGGTGCATTCTGACTATTAGCTTTTTCCAGTTTTCACTGTCAGATTTTCCCAACCTCAGTCGGATTATACAGAATGTGTCATGTTAAGGCAAAATCTCTGCCCTGGGCTCATCCAGCCCTGCAAATCGCAATATATTAATCTTCAAAGGAGCCGCTTGCCACAGTCTGACACTATTTACAGGAGAACTCTACATCTCACCACTAAATCTTTTCTTTCTTCCCTTGTAAGTGTTTGAGTTTTAAAAGACATAAGAAGTAACCCCCTAGTGGTAAAGAGGCACCATCATCTCTCCTGACATCTCCGTTTTACTAAATACTTGTTTTCCATGTGAAATAATAATGCAGGAGCAGTTTCTTATGATCATGCATGGCTATGTGTTTTTGTTGCCCTCTACTAATAACCTATTGTGTATTAGTATTGGCATTTTTTTTTATTGAGCGTTTGATCCCTTGCATTTGTTCTCATTAAAGTTATTTGATTCTTTCGTCATGTGACTCAAGGATTTCTATTGAAGGATTGGGTGAAAAAATGACTGAAAAAACTCCAACATACATACATTTTTTGCACCTGTACATGTGATTTTTTGAACAGGGGTACCTTGTGGGTGTTGCAAGATTTCTGTCCTTCACAACGTTTTGTGTTACCAATTGTTTTTTTCTGGTGACTATGGTCCCAGCTGCCTTGAGATTATTGATAAGATTAGAGATGAGCGAATTTTTTAAAAATTCGATTCGGCCGATTCACCAAATTTTCCAAAGAAACTTGTTTCGGTCCGAATTTATTCGCTGTGAATCGTTATTAAAAATGGCTATTTCTGGCCTACAGGGAGCCTTAATAGGGGTGTAGGACACTTTGCTTTGCTATAACACGCATAGGATGTGTGCTGGGGTAGTGAAATAATATTGTTCTTCAGTATGACTTGCAGATTAGAGGCATCGCTATTAGAATCACTATCAAAGAGTGGTACAATGACAGAGCCTGGAGGTGGCATCAGTATGAGGAGACCATATAGTGGCTGAATGACACAGCGTGGAGGTGGTGGCAGGATGAGGAAGCCATATAGTGGTTGAATGACACAGCGTGGAGGTGTTAGCAGCATGAGGACACCATATAGTGGCTGAATGACACAGCGTGAAGGTGTTGGCAGCATGAGGAGACCATATAGTGGCTGAATGACACAGCCTGGAGTTGGCGGCAGCATGTGGAGAACATATAGTGGCTGAATGACACATCCTGGAGGTGGCAGAAGCATAATGGGACCATATAGTGGCTGAATGACACGACATGAAGTTGGCGGCAGAATGAGGAGACTATATAGTGGCTGAATGACACAGCCTGGAGTTGATGGCAGCATGAGGAGAACATATAGTGGCTGAATGACACAGCCTGGAGTTGGCGGAAGCATGAGGAGAACATATGGTGGCAGAATGAGGCAGCCTGGAGCTGGCATCAGCTCCATGAGAACATATTGTGACAGAATTAGACAGCCTGGAGGTGGCATCAGAACGAGGAGAACATACAGTGGCAGAATGAGACAGTCTGGAGGATAACAGCATAAGGAGTCCTGAAAGTGACCCGGTGACAGAGTGGTACAGTGGGTGGCAATACCAGTACCCGGTGGTGGGTGAAAAAAGGAGAACTTGGCATCAGGTAGGAGGCAGGATCAGAATAGTAGCTGAGGCAGGTAGGCAGAAGAAAACAGTCTCTTTTGTAAAAGTATTAGTGTGCACAAGTAAGTATTGAGGATATGCATTACATAAAATTTTACTTTTAATAATATGCTTTGGATAAAATATATGTACCCATATTTTATTTTATTTTTTTTAAATCAAACAAAAGGAAAGGTGTACAAAAAACACCATGTGACACCAACACCACCAAGCATTGATGTGATGCAAAGACCTCTAAAAGGTGGAAGGGAACAACATATGGTTTATTGTAACCAGTGGGGGTAAAAACTTCCCCTGTAAGGCCCTACTCTCGCATTATTAATTCCCTTCTTGGCAAGCGCTACTCGCCCTAAAAAGGCCGGCCCCACACAGGAACCTCTCCCTATTTCCACCTACAAACGCTGCCATTTCCCAGGGTTTTTAGGTGAAAATAGGGATATGTTCCTGTGTGGGGCCACCCTTTTTAGGGTGAGTAACACTTTCCTCGAAAAGGTGGAAAGGGAACAACGTATTGTTCATTGTGGCAGGTGGGGTAAACATTTCCTATGTAAGGCCCTACTCTCGCCCTATTAATTCCCTTTTTGTCAAGTGTTACTCACCCTAAAAATGGCAGCCCCACACAGGAAACTGTCTCTATTTCCACCTAAAAACCCTGTGAAATGGCAGTGTTTGTAGGGGGAAATAGAGAGAGGTTCCTGTGTGGGGCCACCCTTTTTAGGGCAAGTAACACTTGCCAAGAAGGGAATTAATAATGCGAAAGTAGGACCTTACAGGGGAAGTTTTCACCCCCACTGGTTACAATGGACCATACATTCTTCCCTTCCACCTTTTAGAGGTCTTTGCATCACATCAATTATTGATGGTGTAGGAGGCACATGGTGTTTTTTGCTCACCTTTCCTTTTGTTTGATTTAAAAAAAAAAAATATTTGGGTCCATATATTTTATCCTAAGAACATTATTAAAAATAAAGTTTTAGCTAATGCATATCCTCAATACTTACTTGTGGCATGATGCGGAGGAATGTTTGTAACTGGGGAGCAGCACCTTAAATCTGTTTGGCACTATCCATATTAGTGAAGTGTTTGCGTGGCACCATGGTCAATCTACTCTGATGCATCAGGCATTGGTGGTTGGAAATTCTGGTTTATCCATGCCTGATTCATCTTCACAAAGGTCAGTCTCTCCACATTTTTCGTGGATAGACGAGTTCTCCTTGGGGTGATTATGGCCCCCACTACACTAAACACCTGCTCTGATGGCATACTACTGGCCAGGCAGGACAGCTTTTCCAGGGAAAACTCTGCTAGTTGCTGCCACAAATCAAGTTTGGCTGCCCAGAAGTCCAGTGGATCTTCAAGGGGTGCCACCACCTTCTGGTTCAGGTCAAGCTCCAGGTTTGGAGCTGCTGATGAGTTGCTTCACTATGCAGGTGTAGAAAGCTACTCATCCGCGACTGTAGACTCTGCTGCTGATGGAGCTGGTACTGCTCCTGATACCCTCCCCCCCTCCCCAGCAGCTATGGCAGTGGAAGGTGAGCGCAGAGGGCCCCCCGAGACAGACCTGTGAGAGGATGGACGATGGCGCAGATAGGCATCTGCCAACTGACTTTGTAGGATGTCTGTGAAGTAGGTCAGTTGTCCTCCCTCTCAGAGGGTGTGTCGGTATCAAGGGTCCAATAAGGTGCAGAGCCAGAAGTCATCCCGCTGCCGAATGGTGACAATGCAGCGGTCACAACGCAAGCAGGCATGCATCGTGCCATTTGTGCAAGTGACTCAGAGGGACTCCCTGCCCCAATCTCCACTGCATACTGCCACGGTGTGTCTGGGTCCTCTGTCTCGCCTTCCTCATAGACCTCTAGCTCATCTGGCTGCTCCTGCTCCTCCTCTAATGTCAGATGACTAGAATAACCGCCCATTTGGACAACCCTAAACTGCGCTCCACTGTGCCCCTCCCCCTCCTACTCCTCTAGTAGTTCAACCCCCTAAGGGCTCATGAGGCCGTGAGATGTAGGTGCCACTTCTCCAGTACCCTGACCAGCCATTGTTTCCAACAGGTGTTGTAATAGATGAAGCAGTGGAATGACGTTGTTCATCCCGTAATCCTGGCGACTGACTAATAATGTGGCTTCCTCAAAGGGGCTGAGCAAATGGAAGGTGTCATATATGAGCTACCACTGGTTGACATTGAAGTTACATAGGGGAGTCCCCTTTACGCTTGGAACATCAAGAAATCGGTGATGGCTTTCCTCTGTTCGTATAGTCGGTCTAACATATGGAGGGTGGAATTCCAATGTGTGGAAACGTCGCTAATCAGACTATGTTGGGGGATACCGTTCTGACGTGGCAGCTCAAGGAGGGTGTGCTTTGCGGTGTACGAGTGGCTGAAGTGCATGCAAAGTTTACTTCCCATTGGTATGATGTCTTGCAGATGGGGGTACACTTCAGGAACCGCTTGACAACCATATTGAACATGCGTGCCATGCAGGGAACATATTTCAGGCTTCCTTGATCACAGCGCAGAAAAGATGTTCTTACCGTTGTCGGTCACCATGGTTCCCATTGCCAGTTTTTGTGGAGTAAGCCATGATTCAATTTCTTGATGAATGACTTTTAGCAGTTCCTCCCTTGTGTGACTCCGTTCGCCAAGGCAAACCATGTGAAGAACAGCGTGACACCGGTATGCTGGAAGGGCACTGAGACTTGTCAGCACAGTGGAGGCTGAGGACATGGTGGAGGATGAGGAGGCAGAGTCGCACACTGTCACAGGACCAATAGCCTAAGAGAGTGGAGACGAAAGCGGCGTGACCTGTCCAAGTTGCTGTTGTGGCTGTGTAGGAATCACATTCACCCAGTGGGCCGTAAAGGACATGTATTCTCCCTGACCGTAGTTACAGCTCCACACATTCAGCTTCTGCTCCATTGGATGAGTGGGTGCATACTGTTGTCTCTTGAATATGGCTTTGTCGATGGATTGCTGGCAGAATGACTGACTTGAAGAAGGAGGATAAGGAGCATCTGGAGCGACAGATGATGGGTATGACACACAGATCCCTTCAGCTGAGGTGGTGGAGCCTTGACTGGCTGAAACAAGGATCGGAGTGCCACAAAGTGATGCAACAGGCTGGAACACTACATCGGAGCCACTTTATGGTGACGCTGCATATGTTGATGCAGGTCTATAGTGCCAACATTGGGACCCTGGCCACGCTTCACCTTCTGCCGACACATCTTGCATGTGGCCATGTTAATCTCAGGATGAAAAACTGCCACAACCCTGAGTAGCTAATTTACCCACCAACAGTCGGCACTGATTGACTGCAACTGCCGCCAACTCCGGGAACCCCTGTTCCACTACCTCCCGGGAAGGTAGGCTGTCGCGAAGCAGGTGGTCTACCCCAGGCACAATTGGTACAGACTTTCCACTTCTGCCACCATGCTGACTGCCAACCGTGCTACCGCCTTGCTGGCTCAGCTGCTCCCTCATGGGCAACCTGCAACTCTCTTCTCCTGATGATAATGAAGCCCCTTCTGCACCCTGCTCCCAAGTGCGATTGACTTCATCATCATCGAGTTTTGTCTGCACGTCACTGATGTCCTCCTTAGGTTTCTCAACAGTGTCTGCTTCAGGAGCCTGAACGCTCGTAACACCACCTCCCACATCACTCTCCTCATCACTACTTGACCGCCTAGCAGAGGAAGCGGGGGATGTCTCCTCCACTTCTTGTCTGGGCAGAAGCTGCTGACTGTCTTCTATTAGATCGCCCTCACTAAATAGTGGAGCTGAACCCACAGCATAAGATACTCCTGTGGGGGAGGGAACAGCATAGGACAGAGGCAATTGGGAGGACAGGGACTGCTCCCAGGCCATGCCAACTAAAGGTCGTGCCTGAGGAACCCACCGACTGTTGACTTAGGGTGTCAGATGTCACGTGTGATGAAGCTGATGACCGTATTAACCAATCGATGACGGCAGATGGGTTGCTGGTCGAGACACAACCGCTAGCTGATACCGGGAGCTCAGGCCTCTCGCTGCGACTCCTGCTGCCACTCGCCCCTAGTCTGCTGCAACCTCTGTCTAATGAATTTAGGCCTCTGCCACTTCTCTGTGCACGTCCTGGCACTTCTCTGCCTGACACACTTAGTGTGTATATGAGGGAAGGACAATACGCTCCACTACACTTAAAACAGTATTTGTCTACAACACCAGCAGGTGTGTACTTTTGGCTGGCCTTTCACTGTATCTAGGCCCTTAAGACTTTAACAGGAACAAAATGGTACACCACTTAGATGTTCGTATGTGGCATGCACTTATGAGGGGAGTACAATACGCTCCACTATGCTTAAAACAGTATTTGTCTACAACACCATCAGGTGTGTACTTTTGACTGGCCTTTCACAGTATATAGGCCCCTGAGACTTTAACAGGAACAAAAGGGTACACCACTTAGATGTACACATAGGTTACACTTAATAGAGGACAATATGCTTTTAGTGCTCTGCTCACCCTAACTGGCTGGCTACTATTAGCTTTTCAGTTGTACACATCAGTGCTGCAGCACACAGTTGCTGTGTGCTACACCCAAAATTGCACTTTCTCTCTCAATCTCACTCCCTTCCCTATCAGTGCTTCTAGGCTGAATTTTGGATTGAGGTGAATCACAGCTGTATTACATCCACAATTGCACTTGCTCTTTTAATCTCACTCCTATCCCTGTCAGTGCTTCTAGGCTGGACTTAGGCTTGAGGTGAATCACTGCTGTAAAAAAGCTTTTCTGTGCAACGCACAGTGCTCTCTGTCCCTCTCTCTCTCTCTCTGCAATAGAATGCTGATGTGAGTGGCCACAAGATGGCTGCCAATTATATAGGGCTGTGACATCACAGGGGTGGCTGGCTGCTGATAGGCTGCATGCTGCATGTGATTCAGGGTCATCCCGCCTACCCTTTTTCCTGCTTTCTCAGGATTCCTTGCCCCATGTCCTCACATATGGATCCGCCAGTTTAGATGCCCGACCCCTAGAGCCTGGACCACACTAAATGGAGTTTAATGAAGCGATTTGCAAGATCGAATCATGGCAATATTCGCATTCGTTGTGAATCAAATTTTCCGGAAATTCATAACGAATTCGGATACGTCAGATTCGGTTCGCTCATCCCTAGATAAGATCCTCCCGTGTAGTTCTGCGCTGATTCCTCACCGTTCTTATAAGATCGCTGAAACTCCTCCAGGTGGGATCTTACATGGAGCCCCCAATCGAGGGATATTGACAGATATTTTGTGTTTCTTTCATTTATTAATAATCACACCAACTATTGTAAATTTCTTCCCAAGCTGCTTGGCGATGGTCTGGCAGCCCATACCGGCCATGTGTAGTCCACATTCTTGTCCATGACATCCTTGGACAGCTCTTTGGTCTTGGACATGGTGGAGAGTTTGGAATCTGAATAATCGATTGTTAGGATTCGGCAGGCTGGAGGTGGATCCTCTGTGTCAGAGAGGGATTGGCGTGGACCGTACCGGTGGACCGGTTCTAAGTCGCTACTGGTATTCACCAGAGCCCGCCGCAAAGCGGGATGGTCATGCTGCGGCAGTAGCAACCAGGTCGTATCCACTGGTAACAGCTCAACCTCTCTGACTGCTGAGACAGGCGCGGTACAGAAGGACAAGGCAAGAGCAAGGTCGGACGTAGCAGAAGGTCAGGGCAGGCAGCAAGGTTCGTATTTAGGGGCAACAGCAGAAGGTCTGGAACACAGGCTTGGGACATACACAAAACGCTTTCACTGGCACAAGGCAACAAGATCCGGCAATACTGGGAAGGGGAAGTGAGGTTATATAGGCGTGGAGCAGGTGGGAGCTAATTACAGTGATTGGGCCAGGCACCAATCAGTGGTGCACTGGCCCTTTAAATCTTAGAGAGCTGGCGCGCGCGTGCCCTAGAGAGCGGAGCTGCACGCGCCAGAACCTGACAGTGGGGGGGACAGGCAAGTAGCTTGGGATGCGATTCGCGAGCGGCGCATCCCCCTATGCGAATCACATCCCCGTCGGCAGTGTCAGTGCAGCGCTCCTGGTCAGCGGGTCTGACCGGGGCGCTGCAGAGAGGAGAACACCGCGAGCGCTCCGGGGAGGAGCAGGGACCCGGAGCGCTCGACGTAACAGTACCCCCCCCTTAGGTCTTCCCCTCTTTTTGTCTGCTTGTCCCTTCAAAGGGGACGAGAACATTGGGGGCAACTCTTGAGTTTCCTTCCGGAAAAAAGAGAAGTCCTGGGTAGCTACATCAGCGGCAGGCAATCCAGAAGAAGTGGGAATGGGGAAGGGGGGCATAGGGTGAAGCTTGTCACGGGGCAGAGTGTTACCAGGAAGGGGGCTATGAGGAGGCAAAGTCCCAGCTTGCTTTTTGCCGAAAATATCCTGGTAAGCCTTGGGAGGGACCGGTATAGGTGGGACCTCAGGAGTTGGACAAGTGGGAGCAGATGTGAGGCATTGTTTGTGACAAGCAGGACCCCAATTCTTGATCTTCCCGGTGGTCCAGTCAAGGGTAGGAGAATGACGTTGGAGCCATGGCAGACTAAGGAGGACTTCAGAGGTGCAGTTGGGCAGAACAAAAAATTATATTTTCTCGTGATGCAGTCCAATGCTCATAAGCAGGGGTTCTGTGCGGTAACGCACAGTGCAGTCCAATCTTACTCCGTTGACCGAAGAAATGTATAGCGGCTTGATGAGACGGGTTACTGGGATGCAGAACCTATTAACAAAAGAGGCCAGAATAAAATTTCCAGCAGAACCAGAGTCCAAGAAGGCCACAGCTGAGAATGAGGAGTTGGCAGGAGGAAAAATCCGCACGGGCACAGTGAGACGTGGAGAAGCAGAATTCACACCAAGGGACGCTACTCCCATTTGAACAGGGTGCATGCGTGCGTTTCCCAGACGCGGAGGACGAATAGGGAAGTCCACTAGGAAATGTTCAGTACTAGCGCAGTACAGGCATAAGTTTTTATCTCTGCGACGAGACCTCTCTTCATGGGTCAGGCGAAACCGATCCACTTGCATAGCCTCCTTGGCGGGAGGCACAGGGGTAGATTGCAAAGGATACTGGGAGAGATGTGCCCAGAGATCAAGGTCCTTTTCCTGGCGGAGCTCCTGGTGTCTTTCAGAAAAACGCTTGTCGATGCGGGTGGCCACATTCTTGTCCATGACATCCTTGGACAGCTCTTTGGTCTTGGACATGGTGGAGAGTTTGGAATCTGAATAATCGATTGTTAGGATTCGGCAGGCTGGAGGTGGATCCTCTGTGTCAGAGAGGGATTGGCGTGGACCATACCGGTGGACCGGTTCTAAGTCGCTACTGGTATTCACCAGAGCCCGCCGCAAAGCGGGATGGTCATGCTGCGGCGGTAGCAACCAGGTCGTATCCACTGGTAACAGCTCAACCTCTCTGACTGCTGAGACAGGCGCGGTACAGAAGGACAAGGCAAGAGCAAGGTCGGACGTAGCAGAAGGTCAGGGCAGGCAGCAAGGGTCGTAGTCAGGGGCAACAGCAGAAGGTCTGGAACACAGGCTTGGGACATACACAAAACGCTTTCACTGGCACAAGGCAACAAGATCCGGCAATACTGGGAAGGGGAAGTGAGGTTATATAGGCGTGGAGCAGGTGGGAGCTAATTACAGTGATTGGGCCATGTACCAATCAGTGGTGCACTGGCCCTTTAAATCTTAGAGAGCTGGCGCGCGCGTGCCCTAGAGAGCGGAGCCGCGCGCGCCAGAACGTGACAGCCGGGGACCGGGACAGGCAAGTAGCTTGGGATGCGATTCGCGAGCGGGCGCGTCCCGCTATGCAAATCGCATCCCCGTCAGCAGTGTCAGTGCAGCGCTCCTGGTCAGCGGGTCTGACCGGGGAGCTGCAGAGAGGAGAACGCAGCGAGCGCTCCGGGGAGGAGCAGGGACCTGGAGTGCTCGGCGTAACATCGATTCTTTGGACAGGTGTCTTTTATACAGGTAACAAGCTAATATTAGGAGCATTCCCTTTAAGAGAGTGCTCCTAATCTCAGCTCATATCTGTATAATAAAACACCAGGGAGCCAGAAATTATCTGATTGATGAGTAAAATGCAAATCAATTCATAACTTATGTGAAATGTTTTTTTTTTTTTTGTATCTTTTTTAGTGTTCTTCTGTTTTTTACTATTTAAATAACAAAACCAACCATTAACCCCTTTGCTCTACAGGATGTATGCATACGTCCTAGCACCCGACACATTCACGTGCTGGGACGTATGCATATGTCCTGCTGATCTCCTGCTCTGCCGCTCGCAGTTCAGGAGATCGGCGGCGGGACCCGGCAGCATTAACCCCATAGATGCTGTGATCAATCCTGATCACGGCATCTATGGTGTTGACAGAGGGAGGGTGCTCCCCCTGTTCACCAACGGCGAGGCCGCAATAAGATTGTTGGTTGCTATTGCAGCAGGAGGCCAGATCATGGCCTCCTGTCTGCCTGCTACGGAAGCCTGTGAGATCCAGCCAGAGGCTGTAGTGTGTGCAGCTCATCAGATCATACTATGCTGCAGTACAATTGTATTGCAACATAGTATAACTTGTAAAAAGTAAAACATTTAATTATGAAAGGTTCTTCAATAAAAGTATGAAGTGTAAAAAAAATAAATAAATGCCCCTTTAACAATAAAAGCCCTGCATTATTATAAAAAAAAAACAGAAATCACTTACCTACTAGGTATTGCCATGTCCGTAATGACGTTTTCTATAAAGCTATAATGTAAATTAACCCGCACAGTGAACACCGTAAAAAACAACAACAAAACAAAAGAAAAAAATTCACCAATTCCAATACAAATAGAGGAATAAAAAAGATAAAAAGTACAGCTTGTCTCACAAAAAATAAGCCCTCACTCAATGGCGTCAGACAAAAAATAAAAATGTTACGGCTGTCGGAAAATGATAACACAAAAAAGGGAAAAATGTATTTTGCTCAGAAAAGGAAAAAGAACACATACATATAAAATGGGTATCGCCATAATTGTAGCGACCAACAGAATAAATATAGCATTACTTTTACCGCACAGTGAACACCATAAACAAAATAACTTTAAAAAATAATGTAAAAAAATGCCTGAAATTCTCTAGTTTAAAAAAAATAAAAAATTCTGCATGTGTCAACAAAAATGCAGCACTTATATAAAGTACAATATGTCATGAAAAAACAATCTCACAATCGCTCTGCTGAGAAAAAGCGTTAAGTTATTTTTTTTTTCCATACTAAAGTTCTATTAAGGTTTCAGTTAACATACAAAGACAAATGAACAAAAAAGTATAGGGAACAATATAAACATATAAGGATATAACGGTAGCCCCCAGCAGTGGGGGGTGGGCTTCATCTGGAGGGGATCTTAAAGCATAACAAATAGAGAAGATAGGAGTCGTAAAGGAACACCAGAATAACAGTTTGTCAATCTGAACAAACAGTAAAAATCAACCAAGGGCAATAGGGGGTCCATAGTTAGCAGATGGCCGCCATCATAATCATCCGGGGGGGGGGGGGGGGGGGGAAGAACAGGGGGAAATGAAAAATAAAAATAAAGGAGCAAGCAGAAAAAAAAAAGAGAAGGAAGAAGAAAAGCAGAAAGCACACAGAAGATTAAAGGGGTACTCTAGTAGAAAACTTTTTATCTTTAAATCAACTGGTGCCAGAAAGTTAAACAGATTTGTAAATTACTTATATTAAAAAATCTTAATCCTTCCAGTGCTTATTAGCAGCTGAAAACTACAGAGGAAATTCTTTTCTTTTTAGAACACAGAGCTCTCTGCTAAATCACAAGCCCAGTGCTCTCTGCTGACATCTCTGTTCATTTTAAGAAATGCCCAGAGTAGGAGAAAATCCCCATAGAAAACACATGATGCTCTGTACAGTTCCTAAAATGGACAGAGATGTCAGCAGAGAGCACTGTGGTCATGATGTCAGCAGAGAGCTCTGTGTTCCAAAAAGAAAAGGATTTCCTCTTCAGTATTCAGCAGCTAATAAGTACTAGAAGGATTGAGATTTTAAGACTTGCATAGCGGGGGGTGATGTCATACGGGGGGCGGAGTCGTGACGGCACGATACTCTGGCCCCGTGGTCGCCACCCAACTGTTTGAGAGCTGGCAATAAGATGTCTCAGGGCCGGAGTACCCCTTTAAAGTCAGCTCAGATGTGTTTCAATGGGTGGGGTGGCTGACGTGTGGGAGGAAGAAAAATGACCTCACAATTCTGGAATTTGTAGTTTGAGAGAACGAACTCCAACAAAAAATAGCCAGTTCATAAAAAGCTAGCCACAGTGTTATGGTAATCTCACAGCATAGCCATTTCACCCCCAAGACAAGCGCAGATCCTTCCTAAGCATGTCCATTACTGTCTGCCAGGTATGTATTAAAATCACCTTATGGTGGAGAACCCCTTTAATCCCCATAGTTTTTCAGTAAGAGTATTTAGCGTTATCTTGTTACTATCTAGTATTCCTGGCTTGTATCCTGTAATGCTTCAGTAATCCTTGAATGAAAAAGAACTAGAAACCGTAAGCATTGTTTAAAAATTGTCTCTTATCCATAGAGAATGTCCGGTGGGGATTTATCCTGAGAAGATGGAAGGGAAATGTCTCCCACCTCAAAGAATCATTTATCAGTGTGGACGCCGATGGTCAGGCTGGAGCGGTGGAGGTTTTACTTTCGAATGGGTGGCATGAAGCGTGACGCCAACACCTGCATCTTCTATTCTAATTATCCCTTTCTTAATATCTCGGAGAAGGATGTGACAGAAGGAAGAGAAGTTCTAAAAAGATATTCATTTTCTTTAAGATATGTAACAAGATATGATACCTGTAGAGGCATAAATGGGTTCTGGTTCAGCTCACTTCAACTTTGTATGTATGACAATGTCGGAGCTTGGAAGCGCCTGAGAGATCTTCATGACTATGAGGCTTCTCATTCTGGGATATAAATGGGGTTATCAAGAATTTTCTAAAACAAAAATATTATGCTGCTGGGGTGTATGTGGATAGAAAAAAAAACATACTTACCGTATTTTTCGCCGTATAAGACGCACTTTTTCTTCCCCAAGACTTGGGGGGGAAAAGTTGTTGCGTCTTATACGGCGATTACACACCTATCGTGGCGGTCCCTGCGACCATCAACGACCGGGACCCGCAGCTAATACAGGACATCACCGATTGTATTAACCCATCAAAGCTGACCGCCGCGTCTGAAGCGAAAGTGACACTAACCGCGGCGTCCCGAACAGCTTACAGGACACTGGGAGGGACCTTACCTGCCTCCTCGGTGTCTGCTCCGTGCCTTGATCCCCTGCATGGCCGGCGCTCTCCTTCATCGTCATCACGTTGTCGCGCACACCGTCCCGTCATCCAATAGGAGCGGCGTGCGTAGCGACGTGATGAGGGCGACGTGATGACGGCGACGTGATGACGGCGACGGAGAGCGTGGATCCCGGGGAAGAAGACGTCCGGAGCGTCGGGGACACCACGGGGACGTGGCGACAGCGATGGAGCGACATCCAGGGCAGCGGTAACGAGCGGTGATGGGTCCGGAGCGGCGGGGACACGTGAGTATTACCTCCTATACCAGTGGTCTTCAACCTGCGGACCTCCAGATGTTGCAAGACTACAACTCCCAGCATGCCCGGACAGCCAACGGCTGTCCGGGCCAGCTGGGAGTTGTAGTTTTGCAACATCTGGAGGTCCCCAGGTTGAAGATCACTGTTGGGTTCAGAATCTTTTTTTTTCTAGATTTTGCACCTTTAAAATTGGGTGCGTCTTATATGCCGGTGCGTCCTATAGGGCGAAAAATACGGTACCTAGTTCGCCTATGTCCACTCCCTTTTCTACCCACTTCCAAGATGAGCACTTGGTGCAGGACCTGCTGGCTAAGACGAACGGGAGCTGTGGTGAGCCAGTAGGTGTACAAGACTAGTAGAGTATGGCTCCTATTTTGTTTCCCCCAGCCCAGCAACATATTGGTCCTCATGTACTAAGAGTGGAATGTAGTTTATTTATTTTTTTCCAACACAGTTTTTTTCCCCATAGTATTTAAAAATTTTCACAATATTTTGCACTTTTCCCTATGTTTTGCTTTTCTTACAACTGCTCTGAGCTGTGGGGTCCAGAGCCCAAATCCACCACATTTTTTATGTGGGGACATTAGTAAATTGTTGGGATTTTTCAAAACTGTCGTGGACACACACCTTTTTTAGCGTCACACCCCCTTTTTTGATTTTCTGAGCAAAGTGGAGAGTTAATAGGGTTTTTTTCCTATCTGTAACCACAAGCAGTGTCGGTAACCACAAGCAGTGCTTATACTTAAAGGGGGTACTCCGCCCCTAGACATTTTATTTCCTATGCAAAGGATAGAAAGGATAGGGGATAAGATGTCTGATTGTGAGGGTCCCACCTCTGGGACCCCCCCTGCGATCACCCTGCAGCACCCGTCACGGCCAAGCCCCCTCAATGCAAGTCTAAAGGAGGGGGCATGACAGCCATCATGCCCCCTCCCATAGACATGCATTGAGAGGGTGGCTATGATGTCACGAGTCCCCGGCGCCGCTTAGCTAGTCATCCGGCACGGAGTGAAGTTCGCTCCTTGCACTGGATGACTGGGGTGCAGTAGCAGAGACCCCCACAATTAGACATCGTATCCCCTAGGGGATGTATAGGGGCAGAGTACCCCTTTGACTGCTGCTCCATTCAAACAGTGAGACTCAGGACCACTATTATCTAGATAAATGGTGGTCCTAGTGATTGGATCCCCACCAATAAGACAATTATTGCGATAAGTTGTCCTCATGAGAAAACTTTTTTAAAGCGAATGTCCAGTGAATATGATCTTATTCCCTATCCACAGAATTTAGGATAAGTATCTGATCGTATAGGATCTGAACATTGGGTCCCCCTGCAACCTCTAGAACAGGACCCTGGCTCTCAATGAGAGCATATACTGTAGACGCACGTGCTCCATTCATTTGTATTTGAGCGCCGGATTTGCCCGAGTCTAGCCTTCATGCACATTCGGTGCTACCATACAAATAAACGTGGTGCATGCTGTCCATTGCACATGCTTTCACTGTCAGCTGGGATGCTGCTCCAGAGATTGCTGGGGGTTCCGGCAGTCGGACCTCCCTCCCCACAACCCCCACAATCAGATACTTATCCCTTATCCTGTGGATAGAGTATAGGATCAGGATTTTCTCTGGACAACCACAACGGTTTGTCCTATCTTAGCAATTTGTCTTTCTGTCCACCTATAGGATGTTATGGGCAAAGCAGGAAAGTTATGTAACTCTCATTGTGGGAGATTTATCAAAATCTGTGCAGGGGAATAGCAACCAATCAGATTGCGTCTTTCATTTTGCAGAGGCCTTTTCAAAAATGAAAGAAGAAATGTGATTGGTTGCTATGGGCAACTGGTCAGCTTTTTCTCTGCACTGGTTTTGACAAATCTCCCCCATTGACTTTAATTGTAAAGCCCCACAAGCTACACTGTTTATGTAATGTAGATCTTGGGGCTATTTCACTTGCACAACTGCCATTGAAGTCAATGGGAGTTACGCAAATTGTATAGCTTCCCTGTTTTGGCTTTGTCAGCCACCCCCTGTGGCCACAAACAGGCTGAATGTGGCCAATATTAGAAAACAGTATACCGTATTTTTCGCCGTATAAGACGCACTTTTTCTTCCCCAAAACTTCTTATACGGCGAATAAACACCTATCGCAGCGGCCCCTGCGGCCATCAACGGCCAGGACCCGAGGCTAATACAGGACATCACTGATCGCGGTGATGCCCTGTATCAACCCTTCAGATGTGGCGATCAAAGCTGACCGCCGCGTCTGAAGCCAAAGTGACACTAACCCGGCTGCTGAGTCGGGCTGTTCGGGACCGCCGCGGTGAAATCGCGGCGTCCCGAACAGCTTACAGGACACCAGGAGGGACCTTACCTGCCTCCTCGGTGTCTGCTCCTTGCCGAGATCCCCTGCATGGCTGGCGCTCTCCTTCGACGTCATCACGTCTACGCGCACGCCGTCCCGTCATCCAATAGGAGCGGCGTGCGTAGCGACGTGATGACGGCGACGTGATGACGGCAACGTGATGACGGCGACGGAGAGCGTGGATCCCGGGGAAGAAGACGTCCGGAGCGTTGGGGACACCACGGTGACTCGGCAACAACGATGGAGCGACATCCGGGCAGCAGTGACAAGCGGTGATGGGTCCGGAGTGGCGGGGACACCTGAGTACTACCTCCTATACCAGTGGTCTTCAACCTGCGGACCTCCAGATGTTCCACAACTACAACTCCCAGCATGCTGGGAGTTGAAGTTTTGCAACATCTGGAGGTCCGCAGGTTGAAGATCACTGTTGGGTTCAGAATCTTTTTTTCTAGATTTTGCACCTTTAAAATTGGGTGCGTCTTATATGCCGGTGCGTCCTATAGGGCGAAAAATACGGTAAGTCCCATTCTTGCCAATTAGCCAAAATTGGAATAGCCAATTTATTAGCCAAAATTGGGAGTTGCAAAGTGGTACAAACTGCACGCTACCCATAATTCCTATGAGTTCTCGAGTGCAGAACAGTTTGCAGCCGGCAACATAACTCAACCATTGAGAAAGCCTATGGGGGCACCATCTAAGGTGTGATCAACATATTTTGCAGTAAAAACTGGACCCAATTAGAAATAGTTGGCATCTCCCTATTGTATTCTTTAGCAGAAAACCCAACCAGACCCAGTTGTGTCCTTACAATCACATACACACCCTATGTTATGTGTACCGTGTAGCCAGGCTAAACTTATGCAAACATTCCGAAAAAATATAGTTTAACAATATGTATCTGTGTTGTCGGTTTTGTAATGTTATAAAGTAGACCGTTGTATCCGGAGTCGGGAAGAACCAGGATGTCTGCAGCACGTACCAGGTCTATTTCATCATTCTATATTAACAGCCCCCGGGAAGGCTTCACTTATTTCTTCTTCCCCAAAATGACTTCCCGATTTGCGGTCCCCATGCATATTGGATTAGTTCACATCAAACAGATTAAAATAGGTGTGTGCCCAAGATAAGAAGCTTCAGTGTCTGAGTTAAAATTACATTAAAAAGAGTCAGAGCTTGAAAATGAAGTTAGCCCAGACACCTCACTGTGTAAAATACAAGAGTTATTTCACATAGTTCAGTGCACATTACATACCCCAGGGTAGCGTATGAACATATAGACAGGAGCTGGGTATAGATTAACCTGTGTGACACATGTTTTATACTTATTTTACTGTTAAAGTACATGATTCTGTATGTGACACTTACAACGTACTGTATCATTTAGGAGGTGCACAAGGTGACTATTTCAATATTTATACCTGGCTACATATAACACATATTTTTGGGGATTTAAAGGGGAACTCCGGTGAAAACCTTTTTTCTTTTAAATCAACTGGTGGCAGAAAGTTAAACTTATTTGTAAATTACTTCTATTAAACAATCGTAATCCTTCCTGTACTTATTAGCTGCTGAATACTACAGAGGAAATTATTTTCTTTTTGGAATGCTCTCTGATGACATCACGAGCACAGTTCTCTCTGCTGACATTATTACAATAATAATAATAATAACGTTTTACTTATTGTTGCCCTTAGTGGGATTTGAACCCAAGTCCCCAGCACTGCAAGGCAGCAGTGCTAACCACTGAGCCACCATGCTGCCCTTAGCATACATCTGCTATGCATCTGCTATGCATGGTTGCTAAAATGGACAGAGATGTCAGCAGAGAGCACTGGGCTCGTGATGTCATCAGTGTTCCAAAAAGAAAGGAATTTCTTCTGTAGCATTCAGCAGCTAATAAGTACAGGAAGGATTAAGATTTTTTTAATAGAAGTAATTTACAAATATGTTTAACTTTCTGCCACCAGTTGATTTAAAAGAAAAAAAGGTTTTCACCGGAGTACCGGAGGTAATTTTTATCAAAGGTATTCTAAGATATTGGGGTTATTGTTATGCTTTAAGGGGTACTCTGACTAGTTAAAAAAAATGATGCAGAAGCACATAGCATTGCATACCCCTCGGTCTTTTGTGACAAACAAAAATCCATTTCTGTTGTGGGTCTTAGTACTGTACTTCCTGGTTTAGCAGTTGCTCAGTACTACAATTCCCAGAATGCATTGATTTCCCTCAGCTCTTCATCACTCTCCCCTCGCAGTACTCCTACCAATTCCCCACCCATGGCTGTTGCAGAACATTTCATTTCACAGAAGACTAACACACAATCAATTAGGTTGCAGCGCCTGCTGCATTCATTTCCTGTCTGCTCCTCTGCATGTGGCATTGTTTGGCACAAGGCAACATGCTGTAAACACACCTCATTCTTCCCTAAATGTTTTAATAAAGTATTATATGGATATGTTTATGTGACAGGGAGATCGTAATGTACGCTTTAGGGGCTGGTCAGAGGTGGTGACATCACTCAGGGGGTCGGGTTAGAGCTCAGAGACAAGATCCAACCATGTCTTCCTGGCCATGCCTTTGTCTTGGGAGAGATGGAGGAGCCTTGGAGCTGCAGACAATGTAAGGATTACACAACTTCTGGTCAAGGGTATTTTAAACTAAAACATGCTGATGCCAGTACAATAAGTGCATTGGGGAATTATATATCTTAGGGAGATAGTCCTATTTAAATTCAATTTTTTGATACAGGAATAACCCATTAAAATGCTTTGTCCACTTTGGACCATCCTAATATCCCAATTCATTTTAATTTGTTAATTATTGAAGTGTCTCCCATGTAAAACTGATCCCAGGTCACTATTGAACTCCCAATGCTTAATTGTAATCTAATCTGTTGAGGACAACGTGTACAAAAGAGGTGTAACATTCCTGTGAGGTAATAGGAAATGAAGATGGTGTATACAGTGGGGATCAAAAGTTTGGGCACCCCAAGTAAAAATTTGTATTAATGTGCATAAAGAAGCCAAGGAAAGATGGAAAAATCTACAAAAGGCATCAACTTACAGATTAGACATTCTTATAATATGTCAACAAAAGTTACATTTTATTTCCATCATTTACACTTTCAAAATTACAGAAAAAAAATGGCATCTGCAAAAGTTTGGGCACCCTGCAGAATTTATAGCATGCACTGCCCCCTTTGCAAAGCTGAGAGCTGCCAGTGTCATGGATTGTTCTCAATCATCATCTGGGAAGACCAGGTGATGTCAATCTCAAAGGTTTAAAATGCCCAGACTCATCTGACCTTGCCCCAACAATCAGCACCATGGGTTCTTCTAAGCAGTTGTCTAGAAATCTGAAACTGAAAATAGTTGACGCTCACAAAGCTGGAGAAGGCTATAAGAAGATAGCAAAACGTTTTCACATGTCAATATTCGCTGTTCAGAATGTAATTAAGAAATGGTAGTCATCAGGAACAGTGGAAGTTAAAGCAAGATCTGGAAGACCAAGAAAAATATCAGACAGAACAGCTCGCAGGATTGTGAGAAAAACTATTCAAAACCCACGTTTGACTGCACAATCCCTCCAGAAAGATCTGGCAGACACTGGAGTTGTGGTACACTATTCCCCTATAAAGAGATACTTGTACAAATATGGTCTTCATGGAAGAGTCATCAGAAGAAAACCTCTTCTAGGTCCTCACCACAAAAATCAGCGTTTGAAATTTGCAAATGAACATATAGACAAGCCTGATACATTTTGGAAACAAGTTCTGTGAACCGATGAGGTTAAAATTGAACTTTTTGAGATATTACATCACTAGTAAGGTGTTCAGAGGGAGCCTGCCTGCTTCAATGGGTGGAGCAACCGTAAGGTGGGGGGGGGGGGGGATTGATCATTCTGCAAGGAATTTTAGTTTTCCAACACTTGGAGGAACCTTGGTTAGAAAACTCTGGTCAATGATATTGAAGGCAGCACAAGTGTGTTTCATTGGGTGGGGTGACTGATTTGTGGGAGGAAGAAAAGTGACCTCATACTCACAAACAACAAATTATGGCACTTGTAGTTAAAGGGAGGAAACTCCAACAGGAAATAGCCAGTTCACAAAAAGATAGCCACAGCATTATGGCAATCTCACAACACAGCCATTTAGCCACAAGACAAACACGGATCCTTCCTAAACTATTACTGTCTGTCAAGTAAGGACTAAAATTAGCTTATGGTAGATAGCCCCTTTAAGATAAGAAATGTGTGATGTTATATTCAACATTGGGTCTTTCTATGGGTTGTATGTGTATCTCAAGAGAAGAAAGGTTCTTCAAAGTGAAAGACAAAGAAACTCTTTATAGCTAATCTCCATTTTGGCCAAGAGAAAATTATTCTGAAATGTGATCCTGTCTTCACTGGGGCTCACCATTGAATAATCAGGGAAAATCTCATTGAAACCTCATTGAACAGAGTGGAAAGAAACCAAAGGACTTGGAAAAAACTTACCTAGGCACGGGGAGAACATATAAACTTCATGTAGATGGTGCGCAGCACCGCAATACAACCTAACTAACCAACATAGAGAGTAGGCTGGCTTGGGCTACATGGAGGCTTCATGAGTGCATCCCTCTGGACTACAAATGACACCTGATAATTAGAATTATAGGACTGAACTAGAGAAAATCTCCACGTAGCCCCAGCCTTACTCTCACTAGGACCAAAAACTTAAAAGGGGACGTAAAAGAGAAAGAAGGAGGATGACTAGAAAATTATGGTCTTAGCAGGTAACAAATCCACAACAGAGCTTATATCAACTCAAGGAGGAGAGATAGACCAAGGTAAAGTTGCAACAACTAAACTTTACGCCACTGGAGGTTAAAAGTTCTACAACAAGGCACAGTCCCTTATATTGTCCCTGTAATTAATTTTTTTTTTGACAAGTCACAGAGACATGTCAAAAGTTCTGATCAGATTCAGATCTCATTGCTGAGACCCCCAAATATCATTAGAACAACTTGAGAGAAGCATACTCTTACAGGGGTACACCACTGGCCAGTGTTCGGAACATTCAGTTCCGAAAACTGTGTGCACGCGCTGCAGGGGTCGTCCACACCCCCTTGTGACATCACACCATGCCCCCTCAATGCAAGTCTATGGGAAGGGGCGTGATGGTCGCCAAACCCCCTCCCGCAGACTTGCATTGAGGAGGCGTGGCATGATGGTACGAGGGGGCATGGCCAACCCCCGCAGAGCACACACAGCGTTCGGAACTAAATGTTCCGAATGCTGGCCAGTTGAGAACCCCTTTAAGCACTTCACTCCCTGCATCACATTGATCTCCATCCAGTTTTAATGGACTGGCCTATAGGCTTATTATGGAGCCGCCTGGTGAAGCTAAACAGAGATCGCTGTAATGAAGGGTGAGACCCTAACCGATCAAAACTTTGTGACATGTCAACGTTTTTCTTCTAAATCACAGGTACACTTTAAAGTACAGTTTGTTTGACCAAATAAACCATTATTCAGTTCTCTAGTCTCTACTCACACTGCTTCTCAGATGTCCTCCACCCAACCAAGTCTCCACCTGCTGACTGCTGACTGTAGTGCCATCTCTTGGTATCTGTCATCAAACAAACTTTTTTTATAAATGATAGATTAATGAATAATAAACAACTTTCAAATTGGTTTTCATTAAAAAATGTCTTACTTTTATTTATTATTACTGTTTAAAAAAGTGACCACTAGGGGTCTCCCTAGCAGTCCTGGCCGCAAGCCTTTGTGTAGATTTCGGACTCATGCCAGCCTGGCATGATTTCAAAATCTCAGACTGCGGCTGGGACACGTGACCAGCACAGCGCTGCTCCCTGCCTGTCAATCAGACAGACAGGCGGGAGCGAGCGCTGTGCTTGTAGCAGCTCTGGAAGGGAGATCTGTCTATAGCTGTCAGCCCTGCACTCCCCTTTCAGTCCCTGTGGCTGTAGGCACTGTGAGCGGACAGCGGGGCTGTGCAGCTGCAGGCAACAAGGATGAAAGCCATCAGCTGCCGCAGTCTGCCAACTCCTCCTCGGTGAAGTGTGGATGGAAGTGGTCCCCCCAGCAGGCTTCAGGGACATAGCGCCTGGTGGGGCACGCCCACATCCTCCTGCCGGCGGCTCACACTATGTGAGCAAGAAGAAAGGTAAAATACAGAGCTTTTCAAAGCTCTTAAAAAAATATAAGAGCAGGGGGGTCTTAGGTGTAGTTAGGGAACATAGCCTGAGTTAGTTTAGAAAAATTTATTTAGTGACAGGTACACTTTAACCTTCATAGCCCCTTCACTGTCTAAAAGAGTCAGTCCTTGAGAGTCAGTATCCCAGCATTGCTTTGCAGCGCTCCACCTCCAATAGCATAGGAGAGCAAGAACCATTCTGCACTGGATCACTCCTTGTCACAAAGTCACCATTGCCTTCTCACTCTCTTTTTGGGCTCATCGTTTGTCTCAGCGTGTCACACATCTCTCCTGCTTTTGCACACAACAGCTCATATCTCTTCCCCATGCTGGAACAGTGTCACAAAATAACACCATGGAATAGTAAGCTCTATGCACCAGCCCTAATCTGAGTGACCATTCCCTTGATGTCACCACCCACCAGCAAACAACATTTAAAACATATACAATGATATAAAGCAATGGTCCCCAGCCCAGTTCCCAAGGCCCACCAACCATTTTTTTCAGTTACCCTGTTGGAATAAAATAGGGATATTCACATCCTGGAGTGTTGGTAGCCTTGAGGACTGGGTTGATAACCTCTGATACAAAGGATGACTTAGGGCACATAGGAAAACACAACACAAAAAACAGCAGTGATCATTTCCTGCAAGGGTTATAAAGTTAATCACAACTTTTTTTTAAAGGGGTACTCTTCTCCTAAATGTCTGATCACAGAGGTCCCACCGCTATGGGACCCCTCGCAATCTTGACTGACATCCCGAGATATCCGGTGCACGGAGCGAACTTCGCTCCATGCCTGATGACTGGCAATGCAGGGCGTAGGCTTGTGACCTCATGGCCATGCCCCCTCAAGACTTGCATTGACGTCATGAGCCTCCGGCGCTGCACCTGACGCTCTAAATAAACTCCAGGTGCAGCAGGGAGATCACGGGGTCCACAGAGGTGGGACCCCGCGATCAGACATCTTATCCCCTATCCTTTGGATAGGGGGATCAGATGTCTAGGGGCGGAGTACCCTCTTTAAGCTCAACTTAAAGGAGAACTCCAGCCACAATTTACTTATCCCCTATCCACAGGATTGGAAATAAGTAGCTGATCTCAGGTACGGGACCCAGCTCTCAATGAGAAGCGTGTGCTGCAGACGCCACATGCTCCATTAAATTCTATGGAAATGCCGGGCATCATCGGCACCCCCATAGAAACGAATGGAGCATGTGCTATCTAACGGTAGACGACACACTCTCCTCACTGAGACAATCAGGGTCTTATTCCGGAGATCGCAGGGGTCCCAGTGGTCAGAGCCCGGGGATCAGCTACTTATCCTGTGGCTGGAGTTCTCCTTTAAAGGAACAGTGCAGTACTTTATATAGTGCCTCGGCTGGATGACCTTTAACAGATACAATGTAAGAAACATCCCATCATCCTGCCAATAGCTCGTAGAAGGTTGAATCTTTGGTCTTCAGGTCCCTTTTTCTTGTTAGCATATTGAGGCATTACATGGCAAGTGCACAACCTCTGCAATAGCTCTGTTGTTTGGCTGATAACCGCAGCTGGTACTTGCTGTTCATTAGATAATAACCATATGTGATGCCAACTAAATGACACAACAAAGACATTGAAGACATCACGATGATGAAATGTCATAATAAGAGCTGTCAGCGTTTCATTGTAACAGCTTTCTGGAGAGAAGTGGCAACTGTAATCAGCACCTGACACATTTCTTTCTTTGGGATCTGTCACTCGGCAGACTGTTTTATTTCCTTTGTTGAGTGATATCTCATCATTGATATACACAAAAATGCTAATTCAGGAAATAAGGGCATCGTCCAGGAAGAAGGAAATGTTGTGTCTGCTTTGTCTTCAGCCGGAGAGTAGACAGATCTATGCATATTTTACAGCAAGATTATAACTAAGCTTGACTATTAGCTGAGATAAGTTGAAGCCGCGTCAGATGCCTATTTTAGAAACATTTCTAGCAAACGAAATCCAGTCCAGTCCTTTTTTTTTTCAAGAATGAAATATAATGAGGAGTCCAAAAAATTAACAATATATGTTATTTCTGTATTCCATGTTTTTCTGTGTTGGTGAGTATTCACACATGCTTTTCAGGCCTGACCAGTTTTTGCATGTTGTGTGTTTTGGTCAGGATAGTGTTAATGTTTCCAGCCAATAGGCTTTGGGGGGGGGGGGGGGGGGGGGGTATTTAGACCCCAGCTCTTCTGGTATTCCGGGCTGCACTATATACACAATGACTGGCATATATCATTGTAGGTGTAAGTGAAGCATTTTTCTACATCTTTTTTTTTAATAATCTGGGATTATAGGTATCTCCGAGAATATCCAGAATCTTTGCCCAAGACCCATTTAGCTACCAACAAAATTGCATGGACTAACTGTGGCATGGTTCGAAGGCCTGAGGTATCCAGAAGGACAGGAATAAGACTCTAAAAAACATGTTCTAGAGGATCTGCGGGAAGAGCAATCTTCCAATGTTCAGCGATAAACGATGTTACCAATTTTCAGAACTTCTGGACCTTAGCACAGTCCTGGATGCAGTGCCAACAATCTGTCGATGGTTGCTGACATTAAGACACTTCTTAAATCTATCTTGGAAGGAGGGGAATGTGGGTAAATTAAAGCCTTTATGATAGCGGTGTATAAGCTGAAGATGAGTGTCTCACCAACATTCATTGGGTACCGCACTGTGTACATTATGCCAGATGCAGGCCTTCCCCCAGAAAGTCATCAAAGGAAGTTAAAGGGGTTCTCTGCCATAAGGTGATTTTAGTACATACCTGCCAGACAGTAATGGACATGCTTAGGAAAGATATGTGCTTGTCTTGGGTCTAAATGGCTATGTTGTTAGATTACAATAACTCTGTGGCTATCTTTTTATGACCTGGCTATTTCCTGTTGAAGTTCATTCTCTCAAACTACAAATCCCATAGTTCCTTGTTTGTAAGTGTGGGGTTCTTCCTCCCATACATCCACCACCCCACCTATTGAAACACAACTGTGCAGTCTTCAATGCAATAGACTAATGTTTTCTGACCAGGATGCCTCCAGCCATTGCAAATTCTTGCAAAATGATCCCCTCACCACCCCCCAAACACCCCCCCCCACACACACACACACACCTAGAGGTTGTGACACTCATTTTGTATCCTGTTACAAATAAACTTTGGGGCAAAAATCACATAAGAATTGTGAGACCACCATGAAATACAGGTACAGACACTATATCATGAACTACACTAACTTTACAGCCCCTGTAGCATAGTCAAATAAAAAATAAATCCCAGAACCCATTTAAGCCTACTTCTTTACTTGCATCGGCTAATCTGGAAGTGCAAAAGGACAGTACTTGTCTGGAGGACATGACCCCATGGCAGTGAGTGAGAAGACACCCAACGCCCCTCTGTAACATGCAGTAGTTGACTCGCAGTATTCATACCTTTCTCCTTTTAGGATTAGGGCAATTTTGAGAATATTTTTGTTGTAAATTTTTAATTTTTTTTTGTATAGTAGTACCATCATATAAAAGCATGTAAACATGGTGATCTTTTTAATCGTGCTGTTGACCCACAGAATAAAGATGCACAAAAAAGAAAGAAAAAATTAGATATACTAAATTGCAATGCACACCGATAGGTGTGCATTGCAATTTAGTATATCTGATTTTTTCTTTCTTTTTTTATGCATGATAGACTGCTCTGTACCCTGATATGTACTCTCTGATATAGAGGTTGAGCCCCCACATTCTTGTGTTTGGCCACAGAATAAAGATGACATCAGTGATTACCATGAATTGTACTGTGTAAAAATGCCCCCCCCCCCCGAAAAATAATAATTTTATTGTTGCATCATACATTTTATGCTAAGATTAAAGGTGACATTGCGAAGTAAAATTGGTCCTTAAAAAGTCCTCATATGGGTCTGTGGATGGAAAAAAAAAAAAAGAGTTATGCCTCTTAAAGGAGTATTGTGGTATATAAAAACGTATCCCCTATCCCAACAGCTGAACCCTCTTCAATCTGGGCCCCGGCAGTTCGCAGAAAGGGAGTGTATTCGATCACCGCACGAAGCGGAGGCTGACACGCTACCTCAATAGAACTCTGGAGATCCGGAGCGCTGCATTTGGCAATCTCCGGCTCTGCCATTGTGCTGCATTGAGGGGGCGTGTAAGCCGTTGCTTCATGCAGTGGTCAACACACACTAATTGGCCAGAGAGCCGGGAGTTTGCTGGGGGTCCCAGCGATCGGACCCCCACGATCTGAAACTTAACCACTATCCTTGGGACCATTCCTTTAAAAGGAAAAAAACTAAAACTATATCACAAACTATTTCCTATGCTTTGGGGATGTCCCAGGTTGTGACAGTTTTTTTGTATTTTTATTTTATTCATATTTTTTAATGGAAGCAGTTTTTTTTTACATTGCAAACACTGATTGATGCAATGCCATAGCATAGCATTGATCAATGTTATTGGCGCTCCTTTACTACTGCAGGGGCCCTGCCGGCAGGTATTGGATTAGGTATTGGGGACATTTGCAAGAGTACAAGTACTCGTGCAAATGTCCAGTATTGGTCCCAATAGCAGTATCGGTATCGGGACATTCCTACTAAGCGTTACAATGTATCACTTTAGGTAAAATCTATCATTCTGGAGTCCAGGCTGTTTTTCTTATTAACCCCTTAACGACGCAGGACGTATATTTACATCCTCCGCCGTCTCCCGCGATATGCCGCGGGGTCACTCGGTGTCGACACGTCATATTGGGTCGGTCCCGGAGGCTATCAACGGCCAGGACACGCGGATAATACAGGACATCACCGATCGCGGTGATGCCCTGTATTAACCCTTGATCAAAGCTGACCTCCGCGTCTGAAGTGAAAGTATCCCGGCTGCTCAATCGGGCTGTTCGGGACCACCGCGGTGTAATCGCGGTGTCCCTGAAACAGCTTACAGAACACCGGGAGGGCCCTTACCTGCCTCCTCGGTGTCCAATTGACGAATGACTGCTCCGGGCTTGAGATCCAGGCAGGAGCAGTCAAGTGCCGATAACACTGATCACAGGCGTGTTAATACACTCCAGTGATCAGCATGAGAGATCAGTGTGTGCAGTGTTATAGGTCCCTATGGGACCTATAACACTGCAAAAAAAATGGAAAAAAAAGTGTAAATAAAGGTCATTTAACCCCTTCCCTAATAAAAGTTTGAATCACCCCCCTTTTCCCATAAAAAAAATAAAACAGTGTAAATAAAAAAAAAAAATAAACATATGTGGTATCGCCGCGTGCGTAAATATCAGAACTATAAAAATATATCATTAATTAAACCGCACGGTCAATGGCGTACGCGCAAAACAATTCCAAAGTCCAAAAAAGCGTATTTTTGGTCACTTTTTATACCATTAAAAAATGAATAAAAAGCGATCAAAAAGTCAGATCAAAACAAAAATTGTACCAATGAAAACTTCAGATCAGGGTGCAAAAAATGAGTCCTCATACCACCCTGTACATGGAAAAATAAAAAAGTTATAGGGGTCAGAAGATGACATTTTTAAACGTATATATTTTCCTGCATGTAGTTATGATTTTTTCCAGGAGTACGACAAAATCAAACCTATATAAGTAGGGTATCATTTTAACCGTATTGACCAACATAATAATTCTAAGGTGTCATTTTTACCGAAATATGCACTGCACAGAAACAGAAGCCCCCAAAAGTTATAAAATTGTGTTTTTTCTTCGATTTTGACGCACAATGATTTTTTTTTCCATTTCAACGTGAATTTTTGGGTAAAATGACTAATGTCATTGGAAAGTAGAATGGGTGACGCAAAAAATAAGCCATAATATGGATTTTTAGGTGGAAATTGAAAGGGTTATGATTTTTAAAAGGTAAGGAGGAAAAAACGAAAGTGCAAAAACTGAAAAACCCTGAGTCCTTAAGGGGTTAATGTTCATCTCTGTTTTAAGACTACAGTATGTTGGTAAAGGTTTCCAATCCCAGAATTTTAACCAGAAGGTTTTTTCTTCTTCTTTTTTTTTTTTTTTTTTTTTCATCGACAGCAAACAGAAATCTTTTTACTGCTGAAGAATTGGAGCAGGAAGTATATTGGAAAGTGCAGAAATCCTAATTATATGTAGCTTCTTACATTTACTTAAATTTGGAAAACTATTTAAGTGAATTGGCACTAACATGAGTAAGTAAGTGAAGCTGAGCATTAAACATAGCGCTATATAGTGTATGAAGTGAATACAAACAATGACAAAGAAAGAGGCACAAATCACTCTGGATATTGGGGATATTTATCATTTTTACCTGTTGTCAGTTTTTTTCTACCTGATTTTTTTCACTTTTGTTTTTACAGACGTGTGCCAAATTTATCATTTGGCACATGTCCTTTAGTAACTTTGGTGCATACCATATTCTTCCTTTGGTATGTGTGTTTTCCATGTCAGAATATTGTTTGAGGTGATTTGCTCCAAACATGTATCAAAAACAGGCAATAAAAGACACATAAATCTGTTGATAAATACCCCCATTGTGTATTAGTAGAATGTAACAAAAATTTACTAAAATAACTGCAATGGGAATTCATGTTTTTATCTTTACATAAATGATTTAAACTATGTAAGGGAGGATTCAAACATATACTGATATAACAGCTTCTACTGACTTTCCACATGATTTTGGCGGTGTCTTTCTGAATGTTTGCCCATTTATCCAGAAAAGCGTTGATGTTGTAGATGTTGGATAGAGTTGAGCAAACTTACTGAAAGCTTGGCTTGCCTGGCTCGCCAAATTTTCGGAAAGTGTTCGGTGTTCAGCGCAACTTAACTCTTTTGTCACTGTATACCAGCAAATCTGCTGCTTAACGGTAAAATCTTGCTGGGCTAAACTATATAGCCCAGCAATGGAGGAGTTGATTAGCGCTAATGAGCAGCACTAGTTTACTCCTTTGGGGTGTATACATTATACAGCCATCTATGTATGTATACTGTCAAGAGAAGGATACTTACCATCTCGTCGCTGGTCCAGGTATCTTCCAGTATTACCCTGTCTCTAGTGATGACGCCACAAGGGGGGAGGCCACATAAGAAGAGACCCGGATCAGCAACAAGATTGTAAGTATCACTCTCTTCACTGTATACATTATGCAGCCTTCTATATAGCTATATAATGTGTACACCCCCTCCCCCCTTCATAAGGAGTTAACTTGGCAACGCTAATTAACTCCTTCCTTACTGGGCTGAGCTGTACTCGACGCTACCAGCTGTGAGTTCAGCTCAGCAATGACATTGCCAGGTTTGCGCGAGCCGAACCTGGCAATGTTCAAAAGTTTGGCGAGACGCGATCCCCCCGAAGTTCGGATCGAATACGGTTTTGCAAGGCTTGCCTCGCTCAACTCTAATGTTAGATGAGAGAGCCTGTCTGGAAATGTTCATTATTGTTCATCCAAGGGTGTTGTATTGGGTTGAGGTCAGGGCTCTGTGCAGCCAGTCAAGTTCTTCCTCACCAAACCTACCAAACTATGTCTTCATGGACCTTACTATGTGCAACTGATAAGGACAAAACCAAAACTTTTCCCACAAAGTTGGAAGTGACAATTGTCCAAATTGTCTTGGTGCTGAAACATTAAGATTTCCCTTCACTGAAACTAAGGGGCCTAGACCATCCCGGAAAAACAATACCATAGCATTATCCCTCTTTGTCAAACTTTACAACTGGCACAAATCAGCCAGGCAGGTAATTTCCTCTAGACATTTGCCAAATCCAGAAAGTGTGATCCATCACTGTACAAAACATGTCTCCTCTGCTCCAGAGTCCAGTGATGGCAGCTTTTCACCATTCCACCAAACACTTGGTATTGTATTCAGAGATGTAAGGCTTGTATGCGGCTGCTTTGCCTTGAAAACTCATGTCATGTAGCTCCTGGTGGGCACAGGTATTGTGTGGAGTTGTCTGGTGTATATTTGCAACTTTTTGGAGGAATTTGGGAAAAACTTTGCTACAAATTCTTTTAAGTCATAGTACATAAATCTTCTGACCAATGCAAAAAGCCAACTGTGCCGTACTACAGTCAAGTTGTTTTCTTAAAAGAGCCTAAATGCACTGTGCACATTTTATTGACCTATTGTGCAAAAATGTTAAATGTTTTCCACTAAAAAAACTGTGTAAATCCAATAATAAATTCAACCCAATGTGTTGTGTTAAAGTCTATAGAAAAAGCGACCAGATTTTCCACTGTATTTACTAAGGTTTCCCCACATTTTCCACTTTCCCTACACTTTGCTTTTTTACACATGCTCTGATCTGTCAGGTTTTCCTCAGCTCAAATCCACCACATTTTATGTGGAAACCTTAGTAAATATGTATTTTTTGGTGAAAATGTTGGGAACATGCCCCCTTTTCAGAGACCACGCCCCATTTCCCTGGCAGCCTTGCCACTTTTTTGAGGTCTCTTAGCAAAATGGAGAGTTAGTCGGGGTTTTTTTCAATTCTGGTGCAAAATCTGGCACAAAATCTGGCGCAGACAGAATTTCTGGCGCAATGTAACAGAATCTGCCGCAATGCGATAGAATCCGCCGCACAACCTGACAAAACATGTCGGGTTTGCAATAGTAAATGATGTTCATTGTATAGAAACCATAAGTAATTCTGAACGAGTGTTAATACAGCGAGCACGTTCATTATATGGGGCCATTAGTAAAAAAATAACAGCAGAAATATCAAAATACGACCATAAAACGGGGGAAACAGCTGACATAAAGATGTGAAATTATCTGCAGCAATGTCTACATCTTTGCATTTTTTGAAAAATTATTATATTTTTACGGCTACAAATACAACCAAAAATATATTTTTTTGCCTGATAGTGAAATAAATATCTACATGATCATATAAATAAACAAACTCAATAAGGCGTTTAATCTTTTTACTTTGTAGCCGTATAAAAATATGGGGCTTGAATTTGTTAATTAAAAAGCTGTTTCACTTTCTTTAATTTCTGTGTAGAAGATTTATCTCCTGTAGGACGCGGCTTTGCCGCACACTCCCGAGTGCTATTAATCTGGGGTTTTCTCCGCAGTGACAATGCATACTTTCCATTAGCAGTCGGGTCAGAGAAACCAAGCATGACAATGTACAATCATCACGTTTAGAAAGGATAATCTTTCTACAAAAGCGATGCAAGTCTTTGAACCAACGTCTTAATTGAGTTTTAACTGCCCGAACACATGCACATGAATAAAAGAATGAGCCTTTTATGTCAAGAACATAAACCAATATGCTTTAAATTAAATCAGACTGAAAGAATCTGTCCAGGGCTCTGAAACTATGATATCTGGAATAACAAAGGCAAAAGAGGTCAATAGGCCAGACCATGTAAACAAAGAAAAAAGTGCAAAGAAAAGGTAAAAGTTTAGACGCAAACAAGCAGTAAGGCTAGGTTCACACTATGGAATCTCCGCCTGCAATTCCGCTTTGAAATTGCAGGCAGAAATTCTACTTACTAAAATGTACTGTATAGTGAAAGGGTCTCCGTTCCCGAATTCACACTTAGGAATTTGTAAAGCGGAATTTGTGAACGGAAATTCTGCTTGAAAATTTCCGCCTGAAAAATGGTGTTGCTCATTCTTCAGGCAGAAATACTAGCAGAAAACATTGCAGTCTATTGGAAACTGCAGTGTCCAGGCGGTCCTAGTGCTGACTGATTCAGTCGTCACTGGCCGCACTCGGAGTCTCCAGGCGGAAATGTTCTGCCCAGAGATTCCGTAGTGTGAACCTAGCCTTAAGGGTCTATTCACACAGCAGAATTTCTGCAAGCGGAATTCCGCCTCAAATGAAAGCCCAATACACTTTTATGGGATTCCACACCCCCATTCACATTTTGAATTTCCTCCTGCGGAATTCCGCTAGCGGAATTCCGCAAGAGGAAATTAAGAAGTGTGAATGGGAGTGCGGAATCCCATAGAAGTGTATTGGGCTTTCATTTGAGGTGGAATTCTGCAAGCAGAAATTCTGCCTGTGAATAGATCCTTAAGGCTGGGTTCACACTGCAGAATTTCTGGTCAGAATTTCTGCCGGAGATCGAGCCGGTGGCTCTAGGACCGAGCAGACTGCATTGCTGACCCCATAGACTGCAATGCATTTCTGGGTGGATCTTTTGGGATATCTGCTCAGAAATGCATTGCCATCTATGGGGGCGGCAATGTAGTCCGCGCGGTCCTAGTGCAGCCGGCTCGATCTCTGGCAGAAATTCTGCCCAGAAATTCCACAGTGTGAACCCAGCCTAAAGGGAATGTACCATCACGATATAAAAATTTAGCATAAGGAAGGGTTAACTGAAGTTGTTAACTCAAATTGTGGGTGGGGCTATTCCTTTATAATGGCAGTGACCCACGTCAGGATCACTGCCAGCGGTCCTCGTTCTGCAGTTCTGGTTCCGGTTGCTCGTTTCCGGCCAGTGCACTCCTGTCCTCCATGTGGTCTCCTGCCTTGCATGTCACAGGTTACAGTTGTGGTCATGGCTCCAAGAGCCTAGAGTGGGACCTGTACAAACTGTATAATACTGACCGTTCTTACCGACCTGGAAACAGGAGACCATCTAGAGGACCTAAGAGGGAAAACTAGCGGATGAGGTGTGCCCAATTACCGCGACCGTGGGTATGCCTGATAGAGGGCATACCCTAGTGGGAATTATGAGAAATGAGGGAGGGCTGGGTGGGTGACGCCAACGTAACACACGCCCCCAGATGTGGGAGAGGGGTGATTATATACCCCACGCCACTCCCACAAATAAAGCCAATTAGGCTTAACACTTGTGGTCATGGCTCCAAGAGCCTAGAGTGGGACCTGTACAAACTGTATAATACTGACCGTACTTACCGACCTGGAAACAGGAGACCATCTAGAGGACCTAAGAGGGAAAACTAGCGGATGAGGTGTGCCCAATTACAGTGACCGTGGGTATGCCTGATAGAGGGCAAAGAGTCGGAGGTAGGGTACAACTGAGTTTTATTTGAATTTACAGAGCCAACACTTTAAACACCCCTGCCATCTCGGTGGACGGGTCAGGGACGTAGCGCTCGAAACAGCCAGAATTCCAGCGCCCCAACTTCTTGATGACGTGTGCAGGGGCATTGTGTTTAGACGCTGCAGAGGCTGCTCCGATCCTAAACGAGTGACCTGAAATGCCACTAGGCTCGTGTCCCAGGACTCTGACAAGGGACCGCACGTGTTTGGTGAACTGTGAAGAGGAGAGTGCTGACCCATTGACCGGCAGAAGAGGGCTGTGCGCTGGCTGTCCAGGGAACGTGGAAAGGAGTTGTGTGAGGGCCAGGACCGACACCATTGGTGAAAAGTGGGGAAATAGCGTATGGCGGCTCCCCATCTACAGGTTTTGGTGGAAGACAGAGTGAGTGCAAACCCTGCCCCGTGCGGTGATAGTTAGCTCAGGAGAAGACCCCGTGACCTTCGACCGCAGCGTGTGAACTCCCCCGGCCTCAAGAATCCGTAGAAGGCCAAGTAGATCGCTGCTTTGATGACAGTGCTGAGTCTGGGACCAAACGGGTGAGTGTCCAGGAGTGAGGACATGGATCGGAAAAGGTCGCCAGTGACTGGTGCCCGGGAGGGTGGTTTGGGACGTGACAGGACAAGGATGCCTTTGAGTGCCGCCTTAATAGGGTTAGTGGACAGTAGAGAAAGTGCGTCGGGATGTGAGAAGGATCTATGGTGTTGTAACCCTGCTAAGTGAAGCTTGATGGTGTTGTGGGAGAGGTGAAAAGAAGAATGGCAGAAACCGACATAAGCAAGAGAGGAACGCACCGAAATTGTGGCAGGGAGACCTTGTATGTGCATGAACGTGGGAAAAAGAGGCTAGAGCTGCGTCATATGCCCGTTTGGTGCTGGGTGCAAGGGACTGTCTGATTAAAGAATTTGCCACTGTGATGAAGTCTGTTAGTCCATCTGGAGATACTGTGTTGAAGGAACTGGGACCCCGACGATGTCTGCTTCTGGGTGTACCTGAAAGAACAGCTTCATGTTACCTCGTGACAGAGCGTCAGCTGCTGTGTTTTTAGTACCCTCAATGTGCTCAACACAAAAGTGAAAATTGTGCTGAAGAGCGATCAAGACAAACTTCCTGACAAAACGCATGATATGCGGGGACTTAGAACGCCCTTTCCTTAAGATGTCTACTGTGGCCATGTTATCGCATCTGAAGCGGACAGTGGAGTTGACCCACGAATCACCCCATACGGCAGCAGCTGCTACTATTGGATAGATCTCAAATAAGGCCGAAGTTTCGTGAAAATTCGGGATAAGCAGTATGTCCTGAGGCCAAGGACTGGCCAGCCAGTGTGCGCCATGGAGAGCGGCGAAACCGACGCCTGAGGCGTCAGAAACCACGGAGGGGGATGTTTCCGTGGCTGAGGGGACAAAGAGCGAGATTTCGTTCCAGTTATTCAGGAAGTGACCCCATATGGCCAGGTCTGACATTGCCTCGCTGTCAATTCGAATGACATGCCTCTGCCCGGAAACTGAAGGAAGTAAGTCCAGGAGTCTGGATATGAATGACCTACCTTGCGGAATGATCCTCATCGCAAAGGCCATCATGCCTAGGAGGCTTTGGAGCTCCACCCTGGATACTGTGTGGCACTTTGTAATTTTTTGGATAACCTCACGGATCCTAGCCAGTTTCTCCTGGGGAATCCTGGCTTGCATTTCCTCTGTGTCTAAGATGATGCCTAGGAAGGTGAGCTGAGTGGACGGGCCTTCGGTCTTATGGGGTGCGATTGGGACCCCAACTCCCTTGAACAGCCTCAGCAGTGACCTGAGATTAGAGGGACTGTGACCAGGGTGTTCCAGCAACAGGAAGTCGTCCAGATAGTGGATAGTGTAGTGACAGTTGGAGAGACATGTTGTAAGGCCCAGTGTAAGGCCGTGGCCAGTTGATCAAAAAGCCAGGGGCTACTTTTGGCTCCAAAGGTGAGTTTAGTGGCAAAGTAATACTTGCCTGCCCATTTTACACCATGCCACTGCCACAGGTCTTGCTTGATGGGGAGAAGTTTGAAGGCGTCGGTAATGTCAGCTTTGGAGAGCCACGTGCCCCTGCCCAGCTGTAGTATGGCCTGTATGGCTTGATCGATAGTGGAATATTTCATACTGAACTGATCGGAAGGGATCAGTGCATTGATGCTAGGGATGTTAGAAGAGTAAGGCGCGGAGAGGTCATAGATTAACCTTCTTTTATTAGAAAACTTCCCAGTGGCTAGCCCCAACGGACTAACCCTCCAGACAGAAAAAGGGGGTACATCAAAAGGGCCGATCATAAAGCCTTTCAGAAGTTCAGTTTGTATTAATTCTGACACCACCGTGGGTTCAGCGAGTGCTGACTGAAGGTTAAGGCATTCATACGTGCTTTGAGGCAACGCGACCAACCCTGTGTGAAAGCCTTCGCGAAACCCCCCAACTAACCATCTGACCCAGCAGGGATCAGGGTGGCTGGCTAGAATGCGGGCCAGGGTGTCAACGCCTAGTCACGCCTGGTTGCCTTTTTGAGAACAGATGGAGCTGGGGTGGGCCCGGAAACAGAGAAAACACACATGGAGAAGCTTGCAGTTGCTGTAGGTGCATGCAGAGAGGTTGAAATTGTTACATATCTGAGTCTTGCCCAGAAACCTGACCGGCCTACCTAGCCTGTCTAGAGCAGGAGAGTTCCTCTGACTGGGGCCTATGGAGATATTTTGGCTCCTGTTGGTGCTTGTATCCGCCTGATCTTTGCTCAGGGGGCACCAATTAGTGGTGTGTGCAGTGACCCCGCACCAGCTGCAGGAGGGGGCTTTTAGACCTGCGAAGTGCTCGCAGTAAAGTTCAGTGTCAACGGCTCCCCAGTTGGTCGTGTAATTGAATTGCTCGAAAGAAGCAGCTGCCTTAGCAGCAAAAGATTTGTGGTACTCGTAGAAAGTGGACCCTCCGTGTTTGTACGCCATTTGTGCGATCTTGTGGAGGTACAAATCAAGTTCCTCCCTGCGACTGGGACTAACTGAGCAAATGACGTCTCTATATAGCCCAAAGGCTATGACAAACTCGTTAATTGTTAGTTTCCTGTTAAGCCTGGCATCTTTGCTTTTGAAGGTGACAGCGAGATCGCCACAGGCAACAGTTTTGGTGTCATTGATGTCTGTGGTGGCTATCAGCAGAAGAGCCAAGTTGACATTCTTGCCCTCCAGAATGTCTTTTTTAATTGCTGCCGGGATAAAGTGTGCGGGTGTAACATTCGGGGGAGGCTGAAGCATACCTGAAGGCGGAGCCTGAGAGGTAGAAGCAACAGGAACAGCGGGGCCTGGGGCTGTGTCCGTGACCCTGGCGCGTTCCATGTCCTCTAGTCTATCCTGTAGCCCGGACACTGATGTGAGCACCTGGCTCATCATGGTGTGGAGCTGCGAAAGTGAAGCACTGGACGCTTGGTCCGATGCTGCTGCCTGCATCGCCGGGGGGGCCCGGTCTGTGCCCAGCAGGTTGAACAGCTCCCCTTTCTTGGCTGAGGCCGGAAAGGGGGTGCCCCTCCTCCTGAGTTCCTGCATCAGTTTGGGGATTGTCCAGGCACGGTAGGAGGACATGCTGCCCCGGTCCGAAGCTCTTGCTGGGGTCTCGGGGACGGAGAGGGTGTCCTCAATGTCAGAGGGTTGCGACATGCTGCGTCGGAACCTGTCCGGGCCAGTAACGGGTGCCGGTAGACAAAGTTGGATGCTAGTGAGAACAGGGATGGTACCTGAACAACTCTGGCTGCTATCTTGTAACACTGACATGCTGTATCCTGAGTTGTGGGAATAGAGGGAGCCTGAATAGGCACGATCCGGCTCACGGCTGAGGGGATACACAGAGACAGACAACAAATAAGTGAAAATGGGTGGCAGCTGAGTGCCTGACGTGATGAGTGCGTGACGTGGTGGGCTAAAAATGAGTTTCCCCCTATATATTTTTTTTTTTTTCTTTTGGGGTGTGTCAGATAACGGATGACCCAGTGTTCGTGTGTGTCGAGTTGCGTTGTGCTGAAGCAAGTCAGGAACAACGGGCTACACCAAGGCCCCCACTGACGCGAACGGCCCAGGCTGAACGGGGGTGTCGGCCGCCCGAGGCCCTGGGCCGCGTCAGCGGCGGGTCCAGCGCGTGAAATGTGTTGGCCAAAATGATTGAATGTCGTGCAGAAGTGAGAACTGATGGCTATGTGAGAAGAAGTGAAATCAGTATATATATATATATATTTTTTTTTTTTTTTATATACCTCGAGCTGAAAGCTGAGAGGCGAAGCCACTTGTGGGGCTTAGGAACGACAGTGGAACCTGTAGGGTAAGACAAATACTAGAGTCATTAATGATGAGGGACAGCATGTGCCTGGCCATAGGGCTGGTTCCCCCCTTTTTTTTTTTTTTTTCTTTTTCTTTCTTTTGAGAAGGAAGGGGGGGGGGGGGGGCAGGTGTGACATGGTGGCCGAACCTGGGTGATGCCGACGCTCACGGCCCGACAGCCCAGACCCCGGGCGCCTCCCCCCCTTGCGGCACCCGACCATGCATAAGCACGCCGGGAGCTAGCAGGAAAGGGGGGAGAGCGCCCGGACCCGACTGTGGGATGGCACCCTGCGAACGTCCCGGCCGGCCCCCATGATAGGGATGGTGTGGCTCCGGGGAGTGGCGCCGCCCCCCTCAACGGCGGGGCCCCGCCCCCGCAGCCCGCGTCACCGCAGAGCTGGGTGCAGGAACGGAGCCCCCCCCGTGGCGACGCGGCGACGGGTGATGACGCGGGACGCCGGGACGCGAAGCCCCGCCCCCCCCCCCCCCGGCCGCCTCGCGGCGTCGGCCGGAGCGGGGAGCGGGCCCGGCGAGCACGCGTACTCTCACCCTCTGTATTGTGGGAAGGAGTGACCGGAAGCGACGCCGACCGCCGGGGCGGATGGGGACCCCGCCCCCCGCAGCCCCGCGCCGCAATCTGGAGCATGGGACGGGATCCCCGAGCCCGGCAGCAGGCGCAACTCCACTCCCTCGGGACCGGGAACCGGACGGGCCAGGTGAGCGGTGGGGGAACACGGGAAGGGGAAAACATGCAAGAAAAAACGGGGTACAAAAACCCTGGGGGAGCGGGAGGAGGCAAGCGACCCAGCTGGGGGTGAGCCTGCTCCGGCACTACGAACCCGGGCTGAACAACATAGAGCCACACTGGCACTTACCTAACCAACCTCTGCGAGGACGGGGGATAGAACCGTTACACACTACCAACGACACTCCAGGGTGGGGGGACGTATGCACTAACACGGTAGACTACTAGAGAACTACCGCCAACGTAACACACGCCCCCAGATGTGGGAGAGGGGTGATTATATACCCCACTCCCACAAATAAAGCCAATTAGGCTTAACACTTGGGTCGAGGTTATGTTAAGTTATGATTTTTCTTCCTAGGTACGTTCGTCTCAGCTGTAAGTATGATTGCTTATCGTACCATTCGAGGTGGATCGCCACACCAATCCCGTTGCCTCATGTTGACGAAGGGGGGGAGGGTAATACATCGGAGTTAGAGGGACCAGTTGATGTTGATTGCCTTCATCAATCCACGTGCCTCATAAGCTGGCTAGCTACACTTGTCTTGTCCTAATACACTTCAGAGGCCGATTACTCATCAATCCACACACTTCATTTTTTAAATACGTCTTTATTTTGTGTCAGTTCGTAATCGGGGCAGTGGGTTCGTTATCCTACCATTTGTTTTTTAGGAAGATGTCTCACATGTTGGACAGCATTGAAGGGGCTTCGGTTCCGCCTACACCAGCTAGGTCTTCAGCCCATGGAAGTGTGCAGTCCTTAAGGTCGTGGACGGTGCCCAAGATCACAGCAGAGCTTCGCTGTCACCATATTCCGTTCTCAGTGTTGGCTAGGAAGGCTGAACTGTATGGGATTCTCTGCTCTCATGGGGTAGAGAATCTGATGCATCTCTAATCCAAATTCATGCTCTGCTTAATATTCTGTCCACGGCTGTACATGATATGCAGGATAGGCTGGCAGCTGTTGAAGCTCGCCCAGCTGCAGTTACTGTTCAGGCTCACGTTGAGGCACCCTCAGGCACATCCCTATCTACAGGTGAGGTTATCCTGGCTCACTTTAGCCCGGAGGCTATCAGTAAGGATATCCTGGAAGAGAAGGATGGGAATCTTGCATCCCTCCTTGTGGCCTCCCAGCATATTCTGGACAACAAAACATTTGCTTGTGGGGATGTGTCAGTGGTGGTAAAGGCCAGGGATCCTAGAGTTAACAAAAAACTTAATATTCCCAAGGTTGTAATAGCATTTAGCTTGTTTTGAGATGTAATTTGTTCTGCTAAACCAGAAAGGCGGGTTGAGCTGGATCAGTACTTGTACAAATTGGTGGACCTGGGGTACAAGTACAGCGGTTTCTCTTTTAATGATTACAACTGTTAATTTTTTGCAGAAGCAGCTGTTGCCCTGTCACAATTTCGCCAGGTCACCCATTGGGCTAGCCTTGACACCGAGCTGTTTTGCTGGCATTTTGTCAGTCTCAGAGCTCCGTTCTGTACAACCTGCCAGTCGTCAACTCACGCTACTTATTGGTGCCCAAATTTGTCTCAGGTGGCGGTTCCCAGTACTTCTAGTACCCCAGAAGTAACCTCTGGTACAAAGTCTCAGGCAGCTCCGGTATTGGATAAGTTGGGTAGACCTGTACATTTTTTGGGCAACGCACAGATCTGCAACAATTTTAACTTGTGATCCTGCCGGTTCAGTCAGTGCAGCCTGTTGCCTATCTGCAGTATCTGCCACAGATCCCACCCTAGGTCTCAGCGCCCTAAGAAGCTTAATCCGGAGGCATGACTATGCAGGGTTGACACGGTCATGCTCCGTGTCTGCCTGCATAGCCATCCAGCCCCAGGGTTCTGGTTTTTATGAGGGGTTTGATACAGGGCTGATTTATCTCCCTCAGAATATCTTCAAGTGCAATAACTTGCAATTTGCAGCTGGGAACCCTGCCGTGTTATCAGACCTTCTTCAGAAAGAGGTTTCCAAGGGTTTTATCATAGGCCCCTTTCAGAACCCCCCTTCGCTAGGTGGAGAGTCAGTCCTATTGGAGTAGCCTGTGGTAAATTCTCTAATAAATACCATTTGATTTATGACGTGTCTGCTCCCCATTCTTCCCACGTTCCTAGCATTAATTCCCTAATACCATATGAAGAGTTCACACATAAATACACGTCCGTGGAAGAAGGCATCCAACAGATCCTGGTGTTCGGAAGAGGTACCTGGCTTTCTGAAGCGGATGTATCCTATGCATTAAGCTTCTTCCCATTCGCCCGGATCTTTGGAGACGGCACGGGATCAAATGGGAAGGGGGTTATTACCTTGCTACTCGTCTCACCTTCAGGTCTAAAAGCAGCCTGTGGCTGTTTGACAAGTTTGCCACGGCCCTCGAATGGATTCTCCTTAACTACTGTCAGTGTTCTTACGTATTACACTACCTCAATGATTTTTTACGGCTGATCCCTGGGACTTAGACTCACCCACCTACATATTTCGCTGTTTGAACGTTCCAGTGGATCAAAATAAGGTAGAAGGCCCCTTCACTTCTCTCACTTTCCTGGGAGTAGTGCTGGACTCTTTCAAAATGGTTGCCACGTTACCTGAGGACAAACTGGCTTGCGTCAGGTCAGTCATCCATAATCATGGGATATCCACAGTATCTACAAGGCAGCAGCTTTAGAGTCTCCTGGGGATTTTGAATTTTGCTATGAGGGTTATCCCTCAGGGCCGAGCTTTTGTCTCCAGACTCTTGGCACTATTGCCCTTTGCCCCCAAGGCAGATTCTCAAGTTACTCTGGATCAAGCTGCTTTGGCATATCTCATCATGTGGGAAGAGTATCTAGAGCATTGGAATGGGGTCTCCATGTTTATTCCTAAAGCATCACAATCTTCCCCGGTGATACACAGAAATGCTGCTGCCTCAGTAGGGTATGCAGCCATATTTGCCTCCCACTGGCTGGCACAGGCTTGGCCGGTTGAGACTGTCCCTCCCCAAGTTCTACAAAACATCCGCTCTTATTGAAATTGTTCCAGTTGTAGCAGCGACTACCACTTGGGGTAATTTGTAGCAGGGCCAGACAGTGGTCTTCTTCACTGACAACATGGCAGTTAAACGGGTAGCTCCCACCATCCTATTTTTTTTTTTTTGCTAGCCCGTTCTCCCCCCCCCCCCCCGCTACGGCACTAGCCCGTTCCCTCCCCCCCCCCCCGCCCCGCATACCCCGTTCCCTCATTACACTTGGAGTTACTGCAGAGGCCGGCAGCGGGCGTGCAGGGACAGCGGCGGCAACGAGGCGGCGGCGATGTGCGGGAGGAGTGGCCCCCCAGCCAGTGGCCGGGGAGCCAATGCGCTCACTCCCGCCTGTCTGATTGACAGGCAGGGAATGAGTGCAGCCTAACTGAACAAGGACTGATTGCCACTCCAAAATCAGTCCTTTTTCAGTGGCCGGTTTTTAAATGTAAATTAAACCTTTTTAATGAAAAAAAAAATTATAAAAGTATATTAGAGATATGTTGTAGTACATAAGTACTACAACATATCAAAAAATAAAGTTGGTGACAGTGCCCATTTAAGGACATCATTTGTAAAAGTAGATCTAAATCCCTTGTTATCACGTCTTTTCTCAGGAGACTTACTCACTTAAAGTGGGGATCATAAGTTTGGGCACCCCAGGTAAAAATTTGTATTAATGTGCATAAAGAAGCCAAGGAAAGATGGAAAAATCTCCAAAAGGCATCAAATTACAGATTAGACATTCCTATAATAGGTCAACAAAAGTTAGATTTTATTTCCATCATTTACACTTTCAAAATAACAGAAAACAAAAAAAAATGGCATCTGCAAAAGTTTGGGCACCCTGCAGAGTCAATATCTTGTACTGCCCCCTTTGGCAAGTATCACAGCTTGTAAATGTTATTTGTAGCCAGCCAAGAGTCTTTCAATTTTTGTTTGAGGTATATTTGCCCATTCTTCCTTACAAAAGTCTTCCAGTTCTTTGAGATCTCTGGGCTGTCTGTCACGCACTGCTCTTTTAAGGTCTATCCATAGATTATCAATTATGTTGAGGTCAGTTTACACCTTCAGTTTACACCTCTTGATGTAATCCCCCGTGGATTTCGAGGTGTGTTTAGGATCATTATCCTTTTGTAGAAGCTATTCTCTCTTTAACTTCAGCTTTTTCACAGGTGGCATCAAGTTAGCATCCAAAATTTGTGGAAATTTTATTGAATCCATTTTTCCATCTACTCGTGAGATGTTCCCTTTGCCACTGGCTGCAATACAACCCCAAAGCATGATTGATCCACCCCCATGCTTAACAGTTGGACAGAGGTTCTTTTCATTAAATTCTGTTCCCCTTCTTCTCCAAACGTACCTTTGTTCATTCTGGCCAAAAAGTTCAATTTTAACCTCATCTGTCCACAGAACTTGTTTCCAAAATGCATCATGCTTGTCTATATGTTGATTTGCAAAGTTCAAACACTGATTTTTCTGGTGAGGACGTAGAAGAGGATTTTTTTCTGATGACTCTTCATGAAGACCATATTTGTACAAGCATCTCTTTATAGTGGAATAGTGTACCACAACTCCAGTGTCTGCCAGATCTTTCCTGCAAGCTGTTCTGTCTGATATTTTTCTTGGTCTTCCAGATCTTTCTTTAACTTCCACTGTTCCTGATGACTGCCATTTCTTAATTACATTCCGAACAGAAGATATTGACATCTGAAAACGTTTTCTTATCTTCTTATAGCCTTCTCCAGCTTTGTGAGCGTCAACTATTCTCAGTTTCAGATTTCTGGACAACTGCTCAGAAGAACCCATGGTGCTGATTGTTGGGGCAAGGTCAGATGAGTCTGGGCATTTAAAACCTTTGAGATTGACATCACCTGGTCTTCCCAGATGATGATTGAGAATAATCCATGACACTGGCAGGTCTCAGGTTTGCAAAGGGGGCAGTGCATGTTATAAATTCTGCGGGGTGCCCAAACTTTTGCAGATGTCATTTTTTTGTTTTCTGTTATTTTGAAAGTGTAAATGATGAAAATAAAATCTAACTTTTGTTGACATATAAGAATGTCTAATCTATAATTTGATGCCATTTTGGAGATTTTTCCATCTTTTCTTGGCTTCTTTATGCACATTAATACAAATTTTTACCTGGGGTGCCCAAACTTTTGATTCCCACTGTAGCATTGTCTTGCAAATTTCATGTTGAATGCATTTTTATTGAGGGGAAAAAGAACTTTGTGTCTGAAGATCTGTCTCGCTTGAATTTTCAGGTGTTTCGTCAGGCGATGCCAGAGACGGATCAGCAAGCCACTCCAGCACCACTGTTTGCTTCTCTGATGCTAGATTAAGTGCTCATTTCTCCGGAGCTATTGGTCTGATCAATGGGTCTCTAGATAGCAACACCACTAGGGCATAAAAGGTGGCATGGGATTATTTTATAAAGTTCCAGCAGTTGCACCCAGGTCATTATCCCCTAGACATTAAATTCATCCTAGCGTACATTTCCTTTTGTCACTCTTCACTCAAATTAGCCCACAGCACTATACGGTTATACATGGCGGGCATCCAGCACTACATGTCACTTAGTCACCCTGGTTCACCGTCAGAAGGCGCTGCCTTCTCCTGTATGCGCGATACACGTACATACAGGCGTTCCTTCTGTGTGAGCCGCATCTGTAGCTTACACAGAGGAGACATCACCTCCACCCCCACGCAGCACGCAGTACATGCGCCGATGACGTCCCTCATCAGCGCCTGTACTGTGGAGGGGAGAGGACACGGGCCCCTGCTGCTGAGGAGATCGCTGTGTGGGATATCAGGTGAGCATCCTTTTTTTTTCTTCTTCTCAACTCTGCATACTGTATACCTATGTGGAAGAGGGGGGGGGGGTTACACTGCATATACCTATGGGGAAGAGGGGGGGTTACTCTGCATATACCTATGGGGAAAAGGGGGGGTTACTCTGCATATACTTATGGGGAAGAGGGGGGGTTACTCTGCATATACCTATGGGGAAGAGGGGGTGTTGCTCTGCATATACCTATGGGGAAGAGGGGGGGGTTACTCTGCATATACCTATGGGGAAGTGGGGGGTGTAACTCTGCATATACCTATGGGAAAGAGGGGGGGGTGTAACTGCATATACCTATGGGAAAGAGGGGGGGTTTAATTGCCTATACCTATGGGAAATAGGGGGGGGATTGCATATACCTATGGGAAAGAGGGGGGGTGTAACTGCATATACCTATGGGAAAGAGGGGGGGGGTGTAACTGCATATACCTATGGGAAAGAGGGGGGTGAAACTGCAGATACCTATGGGAAGGAGGGGGATGTAACTGCATATACCTATGGAAAAGAGGGGGGGGGGTAACTGCATATACCTATGGGAAAGAGGGGGGGTGTAACTGCATATACCTATGGGAAAGAGGGGGGGTGTAACTGCATATATCTATGGGAAAGAGGGAGGTGTAACTCTGCATATACCTATGGGAAAGAGGGGGGTGTACCTGCTTATAACTGTTACGCCGAGCGCTCCGGGTCCCCGCTCCTCCCCGGAGCGCTCACGGCGTCTCTCTCCCTGCAGCACCCCGGTCAGTCCCGCTGACCGGGAGCGCTGCACTGACATGGCCGTCGGGGATGCGATTCGCACAGCGGGACGCGCCCGCTCGCGAATCGCATCCCAAGTCACTTACCCGTCCCGGTCCCCTGCTGTCATGTGCTGGCGCGCGCGGCTCCGCTCTCTAGGGCGCGCGCGCGCCAGCTCTCTGAGACTTAAAGGGCCAGTGCACCAATGATTGGTGCCTGGCCCAATTAGCTTAATTAGCTTGCACCTGTGCACTCCCTACTTATACCTCACTTCCCCTGCACTCCCTTGCCGGATCTTGTTGCCCTTGTGCCAGAGAAAGCCTTTCCTTGAGTGTTCCTAGCCTGTGTTCCAGACCTCCTGCCGTTGCCCCTGACTACGATCCTTGCTGCCTGCCCTGACCTTCTGCTACGTCCGACCTTGCTCTTGCCTTATCCCTTGTACTATGCCTATCTCAGCAGTCAGAGAGGTTGAGCCGTTGCCGGTGGATACGACCTGGTTGCTACCGCCACTGCAAGACCATCCCGCTTTGCGGCGGGCTCTGGTGAAAACCAGTAGCTACTTAGAACCGGTCCACCGACACGGTCCACGCCAATCCCTCTCTGACACAGAGGATCCACCTCCAGCCTGCCGAACCGTGACAATAACTTTGGGAAAGAGGGGGGGGGTAACTCTGCCTATACCTTTAGGGAAAGGGGGGGAATAACTCTGCCTATACCAATGGAGAAGAGGGGGAGGGAAATCTGCCTATACCAATGGGGAAGAGGGGGGGTGTAACTCTGCCAATACCAATGGGGAAGAGGGGGGGGACTCTGCCTATACCTATGGGGAAAGGAGGGGGAGGGTAACTCTGCCTATACCTATGGGGAAAAAATGGGTTTAACTCTGCCCATACCTATGGGGAACGGGGGGGGGGGGTAACTGCATATATCTATGGGAAAGAGGGGGGTGTAACTGCATATACCTATGGGAAAGGGGGGTGTAACTGCATATACCTATGGGAAAGAGGGGGGTGTAACTGCATATACCTATGGGAAAGGGGGGTGTAACTGCATATACCTATGGGAAAGAGGGGGGTGTAACTCTGCATATACCTATGGGAAAGAAGGGGTGTGTGCCTGCTTATACCTATGGGAAAGAGGGGGGGGGTAACTCTGACTATACCTACGGGGAAAGGGGGTGGAGGGACTCTGCTGCCTATACCTAAGGAGAAAGGGGGGTTAACTCTGTTCCTATACCTATTGGGAAGGGGGTTTAACTCTGCTGCCTATACCTATGGGGAAGGGTGGGAGGGTGGGGGGCTAACTCTGCTGTCTATACCTTTGGGGAAGGGGGGTTAACTCTGCTGCCCATACCTACAGGGAAAGGGGGCTACCTAACTTTATACCTGGATGCCTAACTACTTACCTACATACCCAGCTACCTAACTATGTACATACATGGCCTTCATACATGGCTGCCTAACTACCTAGCTAGCCCCCAACCTACCTAACTGGTCACCTACCTACATATCTGGCTTACTGATCTACCTACCTAGTTACCTATTTAGCTGGCTGCCTACCTACCTGCCCTTTTACTGTCCAGGACACCAAGGAGAGCATTATTACAGTTTGTGGGCCTATAGATGGAAATATTGTGTAGAGGAGGGGAGGAACTGGAAAAATGCAGAGTCTGACATATTTTTCCTGCAGATGTTAAGACACCTACATTGTGGTCTTATCCGGACAGAGAAGAAAAGGAAAGAGGACACCGATGATCAGAAAATATGTAATTGTGAGTCCCAAAATGTAACTGAAATCACTTATATGGTATACACATCCTGTGTACAGCTGATATCTACCGCCATATGGTCCTGTATATAATCACTTATACAGATGTATAAGATGGTCTGTGTATAGTGGTTTTATTCAGTACAATATGGTGGTGTTATCCAGTTATTGTGTGGTGGTATACAGTATATTTACTCCTTGTATACCAGTATTATTGGTCATGGAAATTTACCTACGTTAAAGTGTTTCTTACATATATAAATTGTAGTGGAATAGGGGCGTGGCAGAAGATTGACAAGCTGCAGAGCCTAGCAGGGGCCCTTGCCTTTTTTTGGTCCAAGGGCCCCGAGTGTTGTCAGTCCGCCCCTGGGGGGAGGGAGGGGGTGTAGTTCAGGGGGGGGGGTGTAATTAAAAGGGGGGGAAGGGAGGGGGGTGCAATTAAGGGGAGGTACGGGTGGGGGGGTGCCAAACAAAGGGTCCGCCCCAGGTGCCAAATGCTCTAGGTACGCCCCTGATTAGGAGACTTGATCACTGGAAGTCTCCATGCTTTCAGAGATATATCCCTTACCCTCGTGCTGAAATGTCTTGTGCTTTCGAGTCTCTAGCTTGTGTATAATTGTTGTTGTCAAAAAACTTATTTTCACTAATGTACTGTGTTTTGCCCCCTTCTTTAGGATTACCCTATATGGCCGGCCGGGCACACATCAGGCTAATAGGTTATAAGGTTTTACATTACACGTCACACATTTATGTAACCCGAATTACAAGATACTGCAACATTTTATGATTTGCATCTGTAACCCGAACACAAATATAACCAGACACATAGCGGTAGAGAAAAAGGTATGTAGCTGGATAAATCGGATCCTTTATATGAATAATTACCCCCAAATGTATACTGCTACACATCTATTCATAGAGACTAATATAAAGCAACAAAATATTTCATTAGGGTAGGGTCACACATAACGGATCCGCCGATGACCGACCCTATAGTGTGCCTCCTGCTTTGCCAGCGTTGTCTGCTAATAGCAGCAATCCGCCACTACAAACAGACACACAGAGACCTGCGAGTGACGTCCACATTAGCAGTGTACTCAGACATCGCGGCTGCTCTCAGCCTAGCTCAGGGAGATGGGGAAGCAATGACAATGTCTGTGAGTAGACTGCGCATATGTGCCACTCACATGTCCCTGTCTGCTCGTAGCGGTGGATTGCTGCTATGAGCAGACAACGCAGGCACACTCTAGGGTCGGTCATTGTCGGATCCGCAGCGTAAAATATGTTGCCGATCCATTACGTTTGACCCTACCCGTAATAAAATAATAAATTCAGCCCAATGTGTTGTGTTAAAGGGGTACCCCGGTGGAAAACAAATATGTTGCCCAACCATTACATTTGACCCTACCCTTAATCAAAATTGATATCAACTTGTACTTTACCAATAGTCCAAAACCATGTGTACAGCACTGTACCCTGTGGCTACTATCAGGTTTAATCAAAACACACTGCGTTAGCAGAATTTTTTTATGCTTTTTAAGATAAATGTCCAAAACTTATCCCTGCTAGTGTTTATATTCACACAGAGGTTTTGAAAAAGCTATGTTTTTTTCTAAGTGGACCAAAAGCCTATTCCTTTTTGGGAGTAATAACAGGATACTGCAAAGTGAAGAAGCAATGGGTTTTTACATGTTGTAAAATAAATGATCCCCTTTTGGGGCCTAGCAACAGGACTGGCTTCCAATACAGTGCAAAAGAATGACACAAAACCATTGAATTTGTGCTGACAGAACAGATCCAGAATGTTCTCTGCTGCTTTACTACAATTCTACAATTATTATATGTAACGCCGAGCACTCTCTTGCCTGCAGCGCCCCGGTCAGACTCGCTGACCGGGAGCGCTGCTCTGTGTCCCTCGGCGGGGATGCGATCCCCGTGGCGGGACGTGCCCACCCGCGGATCGCATCACATATCACTCACCGGTTCCGTTCTTCTGCTCAGCGCAGCCTTGCTCTCTAGGGCGCGTGCGCGCTGGGTCTCTCTGATTTAAAGGGCCAGTGCACCATTAATTGGTGCCTGGCCCAATTAGTTCCAAGCACTCCCTACACTATTTAAACCCACTTCCCCTTCCTGTCCTTGCCGGATCTTGTTGCCTTGTGTCCTGAGAAAGCGTTTCTGTGTGTTCCATTGCCTGTGTATCCAGACCCTTGCCGTTGCCCCTGACTACGAACCGTTGCTGCCTGCCCAGACCTTCTGCTACGTCCGACCTTGCTCTTGCCTTGTCCTTCTGTACCGCGCCTGTCTCAGCTGTCAGTGAGGTTGAGTCGCTATCGGGTGGAACCACCTGGGGGTTACCTGCCGCTGCAAGACCATCCCGCTTTGCGGCGGGCTCTGGTGAAAACCGGTAACCCCTTAGATTCCGTTCCTCTGGTACGGCCCACGTCATCACCTCACTGACACAGAGGATCCACCACCCGTGTCCTCCCCGCTTACCAGCCCGGATCCTGACAGTAGATCCGGCCATGGATACCGCTGAGGTCCCGCTGCCCAGTGTCACTGACCTAACCTCCGTGGTCGCCCAGCAATCACAGCAGATCACGCTACAAGGACAGCAGTTGACTCAGTTGACCGCTATGCTGCAACAGCTTCTGCCGCAACAACAGCAACCATCTCCTTCGCCAGCTCCTGCATCTCCTCCGCAGAGAGTGGCCGCTCCCAGATTCCGCCTGTCTCTTCCAGGCAAATTTGATGGGGACTCTAAACAGTGCCGTGGGTTCCTGTCCCAGTGTTCCCTACAAATGGAGTTGATGTCTGACCAATTTCCTACAGAACAGTCGAAGGTGGCGTTTGTGGTTAGCCTGCTGTCTGGAAAGGCCTTGTCATGGGCCACACCGCTTTGGGACCGCAACGATCCTGCCACTGCTAGTAAACAGATTCAACATTCCAGTTACCCGTCTTGTCAAGCCTCTCTTCATTTCATCCGTCAATGGAGAGAGGCTGGTCTACATCGTGCGTTACCGCACTCAACCGCTACTCATGACTGTTGGAGTTCACCATCATGAACATATTGAATTTTTTGTGCTACCCAACTGCACTTCTGAAATTCTTCTGGGCTTGCCCTGGCTCCAACGTCATTCGCCTACCCTCGACTGGGTTACCGGGGACATTAAGAGCTATCCACCTTTTCCAGCCCACCGGAGCACCTGAAAGCTGAACTAATTTATGCAGGCTAAAGTCAGCAACTGCCTAGCCGAGAAGTTTGTGACGAATCAAATTTACTGTAAGTTCACTCATCTCTATTAATATTGGTTTAAGTATTCTGGATTTTCACATGCAATGCTATAGTTCCTCCTTAGAACCTTTTTCAAGCATTGCTGCCATTTTTCACTATAATGGAGTTTTGAACCATTTTACTTTTTTAATTTGTGGACCTTGATTGGGTCTTTGATGCTGGCACCATTTTATTAAAACATCTCTTAAGTCTCTTCCACAGTTCTGTGACCGTTGTGGGTTTCTTAGCCATAACTTTGTCACCAAGGATTTTCCAGAGGTTTTCTGTTGGGTTTAGATCAGGACTCTGGGCGGCCATTTCATTGTTTCAATGTTTTCAGTTTCATGGAACTGCTTTACCTGTTTTGCTGTGTGACAGAGGGCATTGTCATGCATGAGAATTGCTGCTGATTGAGTGACGAATGCAAGGAAGGAGCCATGTGTTGTTGAAAAAGGTTCTGATGCACACTCGCATTCACTCTGCCAAGTAGCCCTATGAGAGGTCCAACTCCTGCTGCAGAAAACATTCCCCAAACCATGACACTTCCTCCTCCACAAGTCACTGACTTCTTTACACGCTTTGGGTTCAGTCTTTCCCCAGTTTGTTGACAAACATAGTGTTTCCCATCAGACCCAAATAAATTAAACTTGCTTTCATCACTAAAATGAATTCTGGACGACACAACATGCTCCTCAGGTAAGTCTAGCCTTTTGATTATTTCTGCTAATTAGAGATTAGGTCACTGCAGAGTGGACTTTCAGTCCAAATGCTCTTAAACGGGAAGACACTGTATGATGAGACAAATCCGTACCCTGTTCAGTGCTGAACTGGAGAGCAATTCCAACTGCAGTGTTGAAATGATTACCCATGTAGATTCTCTGCATTATCCTGTCCTCTTTTGCATTTGTCCTTCGAGGGTGACCAGTCTTCTTGGGGGACCTGAATGAGATTGTGATGTTGTTACAATGTTCTAGAAATCCCAGCCTTGGAATGACCAACTTCTCTTGCTGTGGGTGATAGGGTCACCCCTTTGACCTTCATTTGGACAACCTGCTGCTGGAGGGTTTCAGTCATTTTGGAACAGCATATCATTTTGGCAATATCAGTGAAAACTTTTTTATTTTTAAATCAATTGGTGCCAGAAAGTTAACCAGATTTGTAAATCACTTCTATTAAAAAATCTTAATCCTTCCAGTACTTTTTAGGGGCTGTATACGAAAGAGAAATCCAAAAAGAAATGCATTTCCTCTGATGTCATGACCACAGTGCTCTCTGCTGACCTCTGCTGTCCATTTTAGGAACTGTCCAAAGCAGCATATGTTTGCTATGGGGATTTTCTCCTGCTCTGGACAGTTCCTAAAATGGACAGCAGAGGTCAGCAGAGAGCACTGTGGTCATGACATCAGAGGAAATGCATTTTTTTAAATTGGATTTCTCTTTAGTATACAGCCCCAAAAAAGTACTGGAAGGATTAAGATTTTTTAATAGAAGTTATTTACAAATCTGTTTAACTTTCTGGCACCAGTTAATTAAAAAAAAAAAAAAAAGTTTTCCACGGGAGTACCCCTTTAACCCCTTAACGACGCAGGACGTATATTTACATCCTGCGCCGGCTCCCGCGATATGAAGCGGGATCGCGCCGCGATCCCGCATCATATCGAGTGGGTCCCGGCGCTAATCAACGGCCGGGACCCGCGGCTAATACCACACATCGCCGATCGCGGCGATGTGCGGTATTAACCCTTTAGAAGCGGCGGTCAAAGCTGACCGCCGCTTCTAAAGTGAAAGTGAAAGTGACCCGGCTGCTCAGTCGGGCTGTTCGGGACCGCCGCGGTGAAATCGCGGCGTCCCGAACAGCTGATCGGACACCGGGAGGGCTCTTACCTGCCTCCCCGGTGTCCGATCGACGAATGACTGCTCCGTGCCTGAGATCCAGGCAGGAGCAGTCAAGCGCCGATAATGCTGATCACAGGCGTGTTAATGCACGCCAGTGATCAGCATTAGAGATCAGTGTGTGCAGTGTTATAGGTCCCTATGGGACCTATAACACTGCAAAAAAAATGTAAAAAAAAAGTGTTAATAAAGGTCATTTAACCCCTTCCCTAATAAAAGTTTGAATCACCCCCCTTTTCCCATAAAAAAAATAAAACAGTGTAAAAAAAATAAAAAATAAACATATGTGGTATCGCCGCGTGCGTAAATGTCCGAACTATAAAAATATATCATTAATTAAGCCGTACGGTCAATGGCGTACGCGCAAAAAAATTCCAAAGTCCAAAAAAGCGTATTTTGGTCACTTTTTATATCATTAAAAAATGAATAAAAAGTGATCAAAAAGTCCGATCAAAACAAAAATCATACCGATAAAAACTTCAGATCACGGCGCAAAAAATGAGTCCTCATACTGCCCCATACATGGAAAAATAAAAAAGTTATAGGGGTCAGAAGATGACATTTTTAAACGTATAAATTTTCCTGCATGTAGTTATGATTTTTTCCAGAAGTGCGACAAAATCAAACCTATATAAGTAGGGTATCATTTTAACCGTATGGACCTACAGAATAATGATAAGGTGTAATTTTTACCGAAATATGCACTGCGTAGAAACGAAAGCCCCCAAAAGTTACAAAATGGCGTTTTTTTTTCGATTTTGTCGCACAATGATTTTTTTTTTCCGTTTTGCCGTGCATTTTTGGGTAAAATGACTAATGTCACTGCAAAGTAGAATTGGCGACGCAAAAAATAAGCCATAATATGGATTTTTAGGTGGAAAATTGAAAGGGTTATGATTTTTAAAAGGTAAGGAGGAAAAAACGAAAGTGCAAAAATGGAAAAACCCTGAGTCCTTAAGGGGTTAAGGAAATTAGCACCAGCTGCCAGATTAACACCAATAACTGGCAGAAATCTGAAAGTGTTCTCTAATTTTGATCAGTGTTCTTTTTCAATTTTCTCATTTACATTTTTATTCTGTGCTTTAGAATAAATAAAATGTATGAAATAAGATTAAAATACTGTTAGGATATATTCACATAGGACTACACAATGACCTTGACATTTAGGAAATCGTGTGTTGTTCTCTAATTTTGATCTCTAGTGTGTATGTGTGTGTGTGTGTGTGTGTGTGTGTGTATATATATATATATATATATATATATATATATATATATATATATGGCCTTGTAAAATGATATGCCTTTGCGCATAGTGGTCATTGGCTGGCACAATGACGCAGTGCTGTGGGGCTGGTATGCAATCATTTTCAGGGTTGGTTTTTATCCCCAGCCGGACCCTGCCTGCTGATCTCAAAAATGGCTGCTGAAGCTAAGTGCATAGGCTTTTCTTGTGACTTTAACATCATCCCTATACTGCCTCCTGATTGGCTGTGAGAGCTGTTTGTAAGGCATTATTGGATTCCCTGACATTATGTGATCCTTCCTTCTTTTCCTTTTTGCCATGAGGCTGATGTTATCTTAGCAAAGTTCGGACCAAACTTGGGTTTTGCAGGTTCAGTTTGCTCTTCTCTAGTCGCGACAATGACATTTATTTTTGGGATTGATGGGTGGTATACTTTCTTTGTACAGCAAAAACAAAATGAAACAAAAATGTAGCCAGCACCTAGCCCAATACACGGGTGCACGCTGCTGTGGCAAGTACAAGACATGTAGAAAAAAAAAAAAGAAAATGGCAGCAGCAGACTTGGTCAACAAAATGGAGGCTCTTAGCGCTCTTTTTGATCAAAACATGTCCCCCCCATCCACCACGCGGAGGTGGCCTCATATAGGATGAGACCCTAACATTCACTCACCTCAGGCTGTCTCACACTGACATTAATTATGAAGCTGATAGAACATAATGTCAATGAATTTTACATCCTCTATCAAACATTACAGCCACAAAAACCTCAACCTGTCAATTGATATTTTTCCATCATATCACTAAACCAAAAGAGAAAGCAAGTTGTGGTCAAACTATACTTTAATCTTGGGCAGATTACATAGGCTGCATTCACATTATGTTTAGGGCATACAGCAGCCAGGGAATTTCAAAACCACCTCCTGCCATATGCCTGCTGGGTCCATGCTGTATTAAAGGGACACACCTGTGGAAAACTCTTTTTTATTTTAAATGGACTGGTGCCAAAAAGTTAAACAGATTTGTAAATTACTTCTATTTAAAAATCTTAATCCCTTCAGTACTTATTAGCTGCTGTATAATACAGAAATTCTTATCTTTTTGAATTTCTTTTTTGTCTTGTCCACAGTGCTCTCTGCTGATACCTCTGTCCGTGTCATGATCAGTCCGAGCAGTATAGGTTTACTATGAGGATTTCCTCGTGCTCTGGACAGTTCCTGATATGGGCATCAGGTGTCAGCAGAGAGCACTGTGGACAAGACAAAAAAGAAATTCAAAGAAAATAATTTCCTCTGTAGCATAAGTAAGTACTTATAAGTACTGGCAGGGTAAATATTTTTTTTATAGAAGTAATTTATTTTCTGGCACCAGTTGATTAAAAAAAAAAAAGTTTTCCACCAGAGTACCCCTTTAATATCAATGAGGTGACCGGAGTCAGCTATAGACATCAGTTGGCTCATTTTCCCACCATATCTGGTTTTTGAACTGGACTAAAAACTGTAGTCTTATGCGATTTTCAGTCTGGTTCAAAAGCTGGATATGGTGGAAAAAAGACCCAACCAGTCACTAGCTGACTCTGGTCACCTCATTGAAATGAATTGGGTACGGCACGGGTCCAGCTGGGATACGGCAGGAAGTGTTTTTGAAATTCCCCTGCCAGATTCGGCTGCCGTATTCTGTGCGCATGATGCGAATGCAGCTTTACATGAGAATATTACTTCTAGTGGTTCTATTATATTCTTATCTCGCTTTATTCAATGCTATTTTTCTGAACAATACAAAAGATTTCAAAGCAAAATGTAGCGCGGTTTAAGAAAACAACCCACAAAGAACATGATGGGTAAATGATATTTCGCAAACATCTTCAGCTACAAAGAGCAGTTTGACCTTCGGAGTTTAGCGCACTCGAGACCTTGTTTTTCTACTTGTATTTATTAAAATAAAGAAAACAGTAAAATGTATGTTGGGCAATAAGAGATCATTTTTATCGAAGGTTCTCGGGTTGTAAAATTGAAATGTAAAGGGAAGTGGATTTGCATGGGAGCATTTGCTATAAATTGTTACATAAATAATTTAGCAGCGGAATATCCCCTGAATACTCTGCATCTGCTTCCAACACTATAAAGAAAAAATAAAGAAGCCAATTACAGCAAGAAAATCTGAACAGAGGGACTTAGGAGAACAAAGGAGGGCATCAGTAACAATTAGTTTCAGAAGAATAGAAGCAATGGAATTAATTTTGCTTTTGCATTGTGTCCTCTTGGCGCAGAGCTCTGTCTCCTGTGCATACAAATGAGGGTTTCCCCTCATGATGGATAACGCTTCCGTATGATCTTCACGCTGCCTGCGCTAATCAGGTCTTCTGGTTCCTTTTATCACAATCTCATCTCTCTGTTTGGTATGATCGGTGGCTTTGATTTGGACTTTGGATATAATGTTTCTTTCTATGACATGCATTTGTGGGGTTCTGGAGAGTATGGAGTTTGTATCAATAATTTCCATATCTTTCTATAAAGTGCACTTCAACTTTCATTTATCATTTAGCCAAAATTCTCCACCTACAATCCTATAAATCTTTGTCAGAGATTGTGTCAGACAATTGTACCTGCTAATGGCCAAACTGGTCCCCAGAAGCTGCAGCCTTGTTCTCTTCCAGAAGCAGCGCCTAAAAGTTGTCAGGGGGGAAGCTGTGTATGGAAAAGCAGGACAGAGAGTACAGGAGGGCAGGACCGAGAGTACAGGAGGGCAGGACTGAGAGTACAGGAGGGCAGGACTGAGAGTACGGGAGGGCAGGACTAAGAGTACGGGAGGGCAGGACTGAGAGTACAGGAGGGCAGGACTGAGAGTACGGGAGGGCAGTGCTGAGAGTACGGGAGGGCAGAGCTGAGAGTACATGAAGACAGGACTGACAGAACAGGAAGGCAGAGCTGAGAGTACAGGAGGGCAGAGCTGAGAGTACAGGAGGGCAGAGCTGAGAGTACAGGAGGGCAGAGCTGAGAGTACAGGAGGGCAGAGCTGAGAGTACAGGAGGGCAGGGCTGAGAGTACAGGAGGGCAGAGCTGAGAGTACTGGAAGGCAGGGCTGAGAGTACAGGAGGGCAGAGCTGAGAGTACTGGAAGGCAGGGCTGAGAGTACAGGAGGACAGTGCTGAGAGTATTGGAGAGCAGGACTGAGAGTACAGGAGGGCAGGGCTGGGAGTATGGGAGGGCAGGACTGAGAGTACAGGAAGGCAAGGCTGAGAGTACAGGAGGGCAGGGCTGAGAGTATTGGAGAGCAGGACTGAGAGTACGGGAGGGCAGTGCTGAGAGAACAGGAGGGCAGAGCTGAGAGTCCATGAAGACAGGACTGAGAGAACAGGAAGGCAGGGCTTAGAGTACAGGAGGGCAGGACTAAGAGTACATGAAGACACAGCTGAGAGTACGGGAGGGCAGGGCTGAGAGTACAGGAGGGCAAGGCTGAGAGTACGGGAGGGCAATGCTGAGAGTACAGGAGGGCAGGGCTGAGAGTACGGGAGGGCAGGGCTGAGAGTACAGGAGGGCAAGGCTGAGAGTACGGGAGGGCAGGGCTGAGAGTACAGGAGGGCAAGGCTGAGAGTACGGGAGGGCAGGGCTGAGAGTACAGGAGGGCAGGGCTGAGAGTACGGGAGGGCAGGGCTGAGAATATGGGAGGGCAGGGCTGAGAGTACGGGAGGGCAGGGCTGAGAGTACAGGAGGGCAGGGCTGAGAGTACGGGAGGGCAGGGCTGAGAGTACGGGAGGGCAGGGCTGAGAGTACAGGAGGGCAGGGCTGAGAGTACGGGAGAGCAGGGCTGAGAGTACGGGAGGGAAGGGCTGAGAATATGGGAGGGCAGGTCTGAGAGTACAGGAAGGCAGGGCTGAGAGTACAGGAGGGCAGGACTGAGAGTACAGGAGGGAAGGGCTGAGAGTACGGGAGGGAAGGGCTGAGAGTACGGGAGGGAAGGGCTGAGAGTACGGGAGGGAAGGGCTGAGAATATGGGAGGGCAGGGCTGAGAGTACAGAATGGCAGGGATGAGAGTATGGGAAAACAGGGCTGAGAGTCCGGGGTGGCAGGGCTGGTGCTATGCACAGTACTTTCCGCTCTCTCTGCTGCTCGCTCAGCTTCCTCAGCTGATCATTTAGCAGGATCATTCACAGGATAGGGGATTAAATATGGGTGGTCTGACCACTGGGAACCCCTGTTGTTTCCTGCCTGGTGTCCTGGCTCTCCCCATGCACTCCCCATGAGTGGGCACCTCATCATGTATGGAGCTGTGTCGACCACCGCATGACGCAGAGGCCGGCTGTTTATATCAGCACTCTGACTTGTTCTTGATCGGGACCCCTCCCCGACTTCAACCCAAGCCCACTTCATGCTATGTGTAGCTTTGGGCAACTACACTGCATACATCCAACTGAATATCTCTGGGTACCCTTACTGTGTATAACATACAAACCTAATTAAAATTAAGAGGGAGAAAAGAAAAGAAGAAAAGGGAAAGGAGAAAAAAAGGAAAGGAAAAAAGAAAAAAGAGAAATTACTTTTAAACCTTTTTTTTATACATTTTTATACACTTTATATTTATTCTTCACTATTTAAACCCATTTTTACATTTGTATGCTATCACACTATTCTCAGTCACAACCACGTTTTAGCCTATATTTATAACATTCTCACAGGCACCCAAGTGTCTACAAATGCAATAGGCATGTCCTTTTTTCCTTCATGTGTTCTCTGTAACACTCTATATTCACTTGAAACATTCATTCTCTAACTAACACTTGTAACTCAACACATACATTTTCTCAGCAAACCAAATTTCCACACCTTTTTCCACTAATTGAAGGTGACACCCTCCACAAAAAGGGAGGAGTTATAACTATATATACTCCAAGAAATAACCATTGCACTATCATGTCTAGCTGCTGAGGAAAGGTCCTATGGGGGACCTGAAAAGCGTCTAGCCACAGCCTTAACCACAAGTACCACAATACCAAGTTCCTTTTCCTAGGATACAGCGCTCCTAACCTTCACCACAATTGTTTTCTTATTGGATAAGTGCACATTGCTCTGCCACGAAGACGCTACCTGTCCATCCAGACATCCACAAAAGAAGCTTTGCAGTCCACCCGAAGTGAGCCCACTACTGCCGCTTCACACCTGAGATCTCTAGCAGCGCACTCCCTGCCCAGGGGCCCGGGACCTCACCGAGACCAGCGCATATTGGTAATGTACTCTATTTGACTATTTGCTTACTCCGGTATTGCACTTTGTGTCCACTAAATCCGTTCACTGCTGCTCCATTGTGAGACGGCCGAGTCTCCTGCTGCAGGCTCTTTGCCATAAGAGCAAGGATTGACACACATACCAGCGAGTGGTCATCACAGACTTATTTGACGTTGCTACAAACTATTTCAGGCCGGATACTTTTTGGCACTACTAGCGCTGTTATCATTACATTTAAAGGTAAAGGTGACTCCTTATCTGGATTACAAAATATTGTGCAATAGTATTCTAATACTGCCTGATCAGTATTTATTTGAACCTTCCTTTGCTTTTACATATCCAGGCTACCTACATTTTTTTATTGTGGTTATCTTTTATCAAATGTATATTTGCCATGTGATTTCTTAATGATATATATATATATATATATATATATATAGATATATATTTGTTGTTTTTATACACACATCATTTGTGGTTTAGCAGACCTACAAGGGCACTGTAGGTTGAACACCACTATATTGTAATTTTATTATATTGTTGATTATTTACTAAATAAATACTTTATCCAATATTCATTGACCTTAAGCCCCAATTTCTTTACTGTTGTATCTCTTGTTTGACACCGTGGGTATTGGTGTTATTTGGGCAGCTCAGGTCATAGGTAATCAGTGTGGTATGAGCCTCTCCAACCTTTTCACAAAGTTTAGATACACTTTAAAGGGGTACTCCGCTGCCTCAGCATTCGGAACATTCCATTCAGAATGCTTAGAGAAGAGTAGGTGGAAGAGTCATCGTTCCGATTTCCTTAAAACATTTTCAACAGTAAAACTAGAAACCAAAGTGAGACTTAAAAGAAAGTTATTGAAATATATCAACCTGAAAAAAGTAATTTCTAAAGCCCATTATCTCTTCAATAGACAATAGAAAAGTAAGGGATCTTTAGGAGAAATATATCAGGAATCAAACTACATTTCTTTTAGATCAATCTGTCACATACTTTTTGAAATTAAATGTTATTATATGTTGAACTTTAGCAAGGAAATAAAATCTTTTAGGTTCTAAAGAGCTGGGATCCACATTGAAAACATAATTACATTATTATATTTAATCTGTTAAGGACCAAGGGAGGAATGTTCTAAAATGTCACCTAACTAAATCTTTAACCTCTCCCTCTCTTCTGGGGTCTTTCCCTCCTCCTTTAAACACTCTATCATAACCCCACTATTGAAAAAAACGTCTTTGGACCCGTCCTGTGCAGCCAACTATCGACCCGTCTCAAATCTCCCCTTTATCTTGGTCTACTCCCGCCTTATCCGCTATCTCTCCGAGAACTCTCTCCTTGACCCCTTACAGTCTGGTTTCCGCTCCTTTCACTTCACAGAAACGGCCCTAACCAAAGTCACTAACGATCTTCTGACGGCCAAATCAAATGGCAATTTCTCTTTACTGATTCTCTTGGACCTGTCTGCGGCTTTTGACACTGTGGATCACCAACTCCTCCACAGTAGTCTCCGCTCCATCGGTCTCAAGGACTCTGCTCTCGCCTGGTTTTCCTCCTATCTTTCTGGCCACTTCTTTAGCGTCTCGTTTTCTGGCTCTACTTCTTCTCCTCTTCCCCTTGCTGTCGGGGTTCCCCAGGGATCAGTCCTGGGTCCTCTACTCTTTTCACTCTACACATCCCCATTGGAAAAACAATCAGTAGATTTGGTTTCCAGTACCACCTCTACGCTGATGACACCCAACTCTATACCTCTTCCGCCAACATCACCCCTGCACTCCTACAGAATACCAGTGACTGTCTCTCTGCCGTCTCAGACATCATGTCCTCTTTATATCTGAAACTAAATCTTTCTAAAACAGAACTTCTTGTCTTTTCTCCATCAACTGATACTGTACCTAACCCTGACATTTCCATCTCGGTATGTGGTACTACCATAACTCCCAGGCCGCAGGCTCGCTGTCTTGGAGTTATACTTGACTCTGATCTGTCTTTCACTCCCTATATTCAGTCTCTTTCACGTTCTTGTCACCTGCATCTCAAAAACATTTCAAGAATCTGCCCGTTTCTCACTACTGAAACTGCTAAAACTCTCATTATTGCTTTGATTCACTCCCGCCTCGACTACTGTAACTCTTTACTAATAGGCCTTCCTTTCTCCAGACTCATCTTCCTCTCCAGCCGCTACACCGACGCCTCCTCCCTGTGCCAGTCACTACACTGGTTACCAATTCAGTCCAGAATACAGTACAAAATCCTCAGTCTCACACACAAAGCTCTCCACAATGCTACACCTCCCTACATCTCCTCTCTCATCTCTGTCTACCATCCTACACGTTCTCTCCGATCTGCTAATGACCTCACACTAACATCTTCTATAATCCGAACTTCTCACTCCTGTCTCCAAGACTTCAGTCGTGCTGCAACGGTTCTCTGGAATGCTATCCCTCAATCCCTCAGACTGAACAACAACATCCATAGTTTCAAACGTGGCCTAAAAACACATCTCTTCAGACAGGCCTACAACAGTCTCTATTTGGCCTCAACATATCTCCAACATATCCCCAACATATCCTCAACATATCCTCAACATATCCTCAACATATCCTCAACATATCCTCAACATATCCCCAACATATCCGCAACATATCCCCAACATATCCTCAATATATCCCCACACCTCTTGTTTGAATAGTTATTGTGTAATTTTATGTCTGATACTTGTCTTTGTTTGTACCCCATAATTGTAAGCGCTGCGGAATCTGTAGGCGCTATATAAATAAAATAAATAAATAAAAGTCCCTGCAAATTTTGCGCAAATGTGTTTTTTTGCTATTTTTTTTGCATATTTTTGGGCAGAAAATATTTCCAAGTTGTCTACTGTTTGTGCACCTTACATCACTTTTTGCAGTGGAACTTATTTATTATTTGCGCCAAAAAAAAGTTTTTTTTTTTTTGCACAAATCCTACATTTTTGTGCAAAAATACACCACCTAAAAGGACACTTAGGAAAGTGTCCTACCGAGACAGCCAGCAGGGGATGCTAAACTACAACTACTCCCATCATGGGACAGAGTATTAGTACTGCAGGGGCGGCAGCATATTAACCCCTTCCCGCAGAATGTCATATATAAACGCCGGGTTGTGCAGTGCGTTCGCGCATCCCGGCGTTTATAAATGACATGCAGTTAACCCGGCGATGCGCAGCATCGCACGGGTTAACTGGCAGAAGTCCCGCTGTTTCCAGCAGGGGACAACTTCTGCTTCACCCCCAGGACCATCAATTGATGGTCCTGGTCAGCGATCACTGTGATTGGTCCCTGTGGACCAATCACAGTGATCTGGGGTGAAAGTTCAGATCCCCCGCACTGCCCACCCCTGGAAGTCGGGCAGAACGGGGGACGAAGGCTGCAGGGGCTCGCGGGGACCTGCGGCATTCGGGGGGAACACGTGGGGACCGGCGGACTTACCTGATCCAGCGGCGGGACCGAGGAGCAGCGGCAGGACCGGCCACGTGGACGAGCAGCGACGGGTAAGTATGTGGTCCTCAGAGGCAGCAGTGAAGATCTTCACTGCTGCTTCTAGGAGTCTGAAAACTACAACTCCCAGCATGCCTAGACAGCCTTTGGCTGTCTGGGCATGCTGGGAGTTGTAGTTTTGCAACATCTGGAGGGCCTCAGTTTGGAGACCATTGTATAATGGTCTCCAATCTGTGCTCTTCCAGCTGTTGCAAAACTACAACTCCCAGCATGCACTGACTGTCCAGGCATGCTGGGAGTTTTAGTTCAGCAACATCTGGCCCTTCAGATGTTGCCGAACTACAACTCCCAGCATGCCCTTCAGCTGTCTGGGCATGCTGGGAGTTGTAGTTTTGCAACAGCTGGAGACACACTGGTTGGGAAACATTGTTTCTAACTCAGTGTTTCCTAACCTGTGTGCCTCCAGCTGTTGCAAAACTATAACTCCCAGCATGCACTAAAAGACCATGCATGCTGGGAGTTGTAGTTTTGCAACATCTGGAGGGCCCCAGTTTGGAGACCATTGTATAATGGTCTCCAATCTGTGCTCTTCCAGCTGTTGCAAAACTACAACTCCCAGTATGCACTGACTGTCCAGGCATGCTGGGAGTTTTAGTTCAGCAACATCTGGCCCTTCAGATGTTGCCGAACTACAACTCCCAGCATGCCCTTCAGCTGTCTGGGCATGCTGGGAGTTGTAGTTTTGCAACAACTGGAGACACACTGGTTGGGAAACATTGTCTGTTTCTAACTCAGTGTTCCCTAACCTGTGTGCCTCCAGCTGTTGCAAAACTATGACTCCCAGCATGCACTAACAGACCATGCATGCTGGGAGTTGTGGTTTTGCAACAGCTGATGCAAGCTCCCCCCCCCACCCCCCGCCCCGCCACCCCCGTGAATGTACAGGGTACATTCACATGGGCGAGGCTTTTACAGTGGGTTTCTTGCATCTTGAGATGCAGCAAATTTTGCGCTGGGAAACTCGCTGTAATCCCCCGCCCATGTGACTGTACCCTAAAAACACTACACTACACTAACACAAAATAAAATAAAAAGTTAAAAACACTACATATACACATACCCTTACACAGCCCCCCTCCCCCAATAAGAACGTCCGGTACACCACTGTTTCCAAAGCAGAGCCTCCAGCTGTTGAAAAACAACAACTCCCAGTATTGTCGGACAGCCGTTGACTGTCCAGGCATGCTGGGAGTTTTGCAACAGCTGGAGGCACCCTGTTTGGGAATCACTGGCGTAGAATACCCCTATGTCCACCCCTATGCAAATCCCTAATTTAGGCCTCAAATGCACATGGCGCTCTCACTTTGGAGCCCTGTCGTATTTCAGGGCAACAGTTTAGGGCGACATATGGGGTATCGCTGTACTCGGGAGAAATTGCGTTACAAGGTTTGGGGGGCTTTTTCTTCTTTAACCCTTCATGAAAAGGAAATGTTGGGGTCTACACCAGAATGTTAGTGTAAATTTTTTTTTTTTTTTACACTAACATGCTGATGTTGCCCTATACTTTACATTTTCACAAGAGGTAAAAGGGAAAAAAGCCCCCCAAAATTTGTAACGCAATTTCTCCCGACTACAGAGATACCCCATATGTGAGCGCAAAGTGCTCTGGGGGCGCACAACAAGGCCCAGAAGGGAGAGCGCACCATGTACATTTGAGGTGATTTGCACAGGGGTGGCTGATTGTTACAGCGGTTTTGACAAACGCAAAAAAAACAAAACCCCACATGTGACCCCATTTCGGAAACGACACCCCTCACGGAATGTAATGAGGGGTGCAGTGAGAATTTACCCCCCACAGGTGTCTGACGGATCTTTGGAACAGTGGTCCATGAAAATGAAAACTTGTACAGCCCACTGTTCCAAAGATCTGTCAGACACCAGTGGGGGGCAAATGCTCACTGTACCCCTTGGTACGTTCCTCAAGGGGTCTCGTTTCCAAAATGGTATGCCATGTGTGTTTTTTTTTTGCTGTTCTGGCACCTTAGGGGCTTCCTAAATGCGACATGCTCCCCGAGCAAAATTTGCTCTCAAAAAGCCAAATCTGACTCCCTCTGTTCTGAGCATTGTAGTTCGCCCATAGTGCACTTCAGGTCAACTTATGGGGTACCTCCATACTCAGAAGAGATGGGGTTACAAATTTTGGTTTTTTTTTTCTGCTATTAACCCTTGCAAAAAGGTAAAATTAGGGGGGAAACACACATTTTAGTGGAAATTTTTTTTTTTTTTTTTACATATGCAAAAGTCATGAAACACCTGTGGGGTAATAAGGCTCACTTTATTCCTTATTACATTCCTCAAGGGGTCTAGTTTCCAAAATGGTATGCCATGTGGGTATTTTTTGCTGTTCTGGCACCATAGGGGCTTCCTAAATGCGACATGCCCCCCGAGCAAAATTTGCTCTCAAAAAGCCAAATATGACTCCTTCTCTTCTGAGCATTGTAGTTCACCCATAGTGCACTTCAGGTCAACTTATGGGGTACCTCCATACTCAGAAGAGAAGGGGTTACAAATATTGGGGGTATTTCCTGCTATTGACCCTTGGAAAAATGTGAAATTTGGGGGGAAACACACATTTTAGTGAAAAAAAAAATTTTTTTTTTACATATGCAAAAGTCGTGAAACAACTGTGGGGTATTAAGGCTCACTTTATTCCTTGTTACGTACCTCAAGGGGTCTAGTTTCCAAAATGGTATGCCATGTGAGGGTTTTTTGCTGTTCTGGCACCATAAGGGCTTCCTAAATGCAACATGCCCCCAAAAACCATTTCAGAAAAACGTACTCTCCAAAATCCCCTTATCGCTCTTTCCCTTCTGAGCCCTCTACTGCGCCCGCCGAACACTTTACATAGACATATGAGGTATGTCCTTACTCGAGAGAAATTGGGCTACAAATATAAGTATACATTTTCTCCTTTTACCCCTTGTAAAATTTTAAAAATTGGGTTTACAAGAACATGCGAGTGTAAAAAATGAAGATTGTGAATTTTCTCCTTCACTTTGCTTCTATTCCTGTGAAACACCTAAAGGGTTAAAATGATGAATGAATGTCATTTTGAATACTTTGGGGGGTGCAGTTTTTATAATGGGGTCTTTTGTGGGGTATTTCTAATAAGAAGACCCTTCAAATCCACTTCAAACCTGAACTGGTCCCTGAAAAATAGTGAGTTTGAAAATTTTGTGAAAAATTGGAAAATTGCTGCTGAACTTTGAAGCCCTCTGGTGTCTTCCAAAAGTAAAAACTCGTCACTTTTATGATGCAGACATAAAGTAGACATATTGTATATGTGAATAAAAAAATTTTTATTTGTAATATACATTTTCCTTACAAGCAGAGAGCTTCAAAGTTAGAAAAATGCAAAATTTTCAAATTTTTCATCAAATTTTAGGATTTTTCACAAGGAAAGGATGCAAGTTACCACAAAAAATTACCACCATGTTAAAGTAGAATATGTCACGAAAAAACAATCTCAGAATCGGAATGATAACTAAAAGCATTCCAGAGTTATTAATGTTTAAAGTGACAGTGGTCAGATGTGCAAAAAACGCTCTGGTCCTTAAGGCCAAAATGGGCTTGGTCCTGAAGGGGTTAAAGAGCAGCAGCCCGCCTGTGGCCACTTTAAAACAGTGACCAGTGGCAGCTCCTGCGGGCCTGGACACTTCTCCTCCTGATTTTAGTATTTTTCATGTTTCCTTACCTGGCCACACTCCGGCAGGCTCAGGTAATGCTGTGGGTCTTGTGGGCTGTGTGGATAGTATGACAAGTGATGTCTCCTGCTGGCTTCTCTGCATGGCGTCAGGGACGTCACTCCTCATTCTCTACAGCCACCGCTGATCAGGATGGCAGCATCACTGGCTGCTTGTTTAAGTTCATCAACAAAGCCCACAAGACCCACCGCATTACCTGAGCCTGCCGGAGTGTGGCCAGGTAAGGAAATATGAAAAATATTAAAATAAAAAAAAAATTCTAAAATTATATAAAATCCCATCCCCTAATAAAAAAATGAATCACTTTTATTTTCCCATTTAAAAAAAGAAAAAAAATGAACATATTTTGGTATCACTGCATGCGTAAATGTCCAAACTATTAAAATATAATGTTTATGATCCTGCATGGTAAACAGCATAAACATGAACAAAAAAATATCAAATACCAAAAATACAGATTTTTTAACACATTATATTGTATATTAAAATAAAATGAGTCCTCATACATCACCATATACGTAAAAATTAAAAAGCTATAGGGGTCAGAAAAGAAAAATGTATGCATAGGAATTTTGTAAAAAAAAATAAAAATAAAAAAGCAAAAAACTAAATCCCTCATACGTTGCAAAATTGAAAAGTACAATTGGACACATAAAAAACAAGCCTCAAATATGTCTGTAGGTAAAAAAAAAAAAAAATTAAGAGTTATGGATTTTAATAGGAGAGGAGGAAAAAACTAAAACCTCAGATGTTATTTTGTCACTTTGGACAGACCAGCCCAGAGGATATCTGAACTTAGTCCTTCTCTGCAAGAGGGCCCATCGGTTTTCCCATTGTCCCTATAGCTCCACCTGAGATTTTTCTACCCTGCAGCAGGATTCACCAGGAAGGTTGCAGCTGTGTCTGGATCTGAAATCTCATGCTTGGAGGTAGACTCTTACTGAAGGTGTGGGAGCTGTAGCTGTGAGGTGTTGCTTGCCCTCTGTCTGAGGCCTGACTCCTTAACATGTGCTTTGGGTCTCTCTCCAGCCTCCTTTGGAATGGGGTAGAGACAAGACTGTCATTAGCCCTGATTGGCTGAAGAGTGACATGCGACATCTTACCAGCTTTACACAGGATTGTTGGTGTAGACACTTCTACATTTAAGGACAATGCATACAAGAAACAAATAAAGACATAATAAAATACATTTTCATAGCAAGACTTTAACCCCTTAAGGACCGGGGTTTTTTCCGTTTTTGCATTTTCGTTTTTTGCTCCTTGCCTTAAAAAAATCATAACTCTTTCAATTTTGCACCTAAAAATCCATATGATGGCTTTTTTTTTGCGCCACCAATTCTACTTTGCAACTTTGCAAAAAAAATAATCGTGCGACAAAATTGAAAAAAAAAACGCTGTTTTGTAACTTTTGGGGGTTCCGTTTCTACGTAGTACATTTTTCGGTAAAAATGACACCTTATCTTTATTCTGTAGGTCCATAAGATTAAAATGATACCCTACTTATATAGGTTTGATTTTGTCAGACTTCTGGAAAAAATCATAACTACATGCAGGAAAATTAATACGTTTAAAATTGTCATCTTCTGACCCCTATAACTTTTTTATTTTCCGTCTATGGGGCGGTATGAGGTATGACAGTACCATTTTTGCATTGATAGGACTTATTGATCGCTTTTTATTCATTTTTAAATGATATAAAAGTGACCAAAAATGCACTATTTTGGACTTTGGAATTTTTTTGCGCGCACGCCATTGACCGAGCGGTTTAATTAATGATATATTTTTATAATTCGGACATTTCTGCATGCTCTGATACCATATATGTTTATTTTTATTTTTATTTACACTGTGTTTTTTTTTTTTGAAAAGGGGGGTGATTCAAACTTTTAATAGGGGAGGAGTTAAATGATCTTTATTCACTTTTTTTTCACTTTTTTTTTTGAAGTGTTATAGGTCCCATAGGGACCTATAACACTGCACACACTGATCTTCATCATTGATCACTGGTTTCTCATAAGAAACCAGTGATCTACGATTCTGCTGCATGACTGCTCATGCCTGGATCTCAGGCACTGAGCAGTCATTCGGCGATCGGACAGCGAGGAGGCAGGTAGGGACCCTCCCGCTGTCCTGTCAGCTGTTCAGGATGCTGCGGCTATCCCGAACAGCCCGACTGAGCTAGCCGGCAACTTTCACTTTCGCTTTTAGCCGCGCGGCTCAGCTCTGAGCGCGCGGCTAAAGGGTTAATAGCGTGCGGCGCCGCGATCGGCGCTGCACGCTATTAGAGGCGGGTCCCGGCTTCACTATGACGCTGTGTCATAGTGTAACCCCGCGTTATATCAGGAGAGCAGGACCAAGGACGTACCCTTGGTCCTTAAGGGGTTGAAGACGTAGACTTTAATTTGGAAAAACTTCTGACACATGGCAGGTACTTTTAATATACATCAGAGTTTAAGCTGGGGACCTTTGAGGCAACAGCCACCTAAACAGTGTTCATGGTAGCACAAGGTGACCTGCTCTGGGACACCACAAGAGTACTGTACAGGAGCCTTGCAAAAGAGAAAGGGACAGATTTCTTATTCCAAGTTTTTTTCCAAAACACTGACATACATGCAAGGATCTACAGACCCAGCTGCAAAACCTTTGGACAAATGTGCTGCAGGATGCCATATTAAACCTGTGTGCCTCCATACCCGACTGTAACTCATCTAGTGTCCAGAGGCAAGGTAGATTATAATTGGCCAAAGCAGTTGTTTTCAGTGCTACCAGTGCTAAGAGTCTATTGTGTATGGTTCAATCCTGACTCATTCAGGGAGAGAATAATGGATCCTGTAAAATGTACCTTACCCAATCCTTTTGTTCTTGGGTGCCTCTCCTATTCAGTACAGAATACATGCAATTGGCAATTAACCAAGCCAAGCATGAATGTGCATAGGGCCAGGGGGGATTAGAAGAGATAGCTAACAGTTACCTAAAGTGTATAGCTGTTAGGAGTCGTGCCACGGTCAGACATGCTGGCAGCGGACGCACTCCTTCTCCTATGCCCGACACTGCCCTTACTGTCCATGCTGCGATGCGCATCACGCAATGCGCCGGTGCGCGCATTCCCACCTCCTAGGGCATGCACCCGCCGGCTCTGTGAAATTTAAAGGGACATTACATAATGAATTGGTTCTTGCTGCTCCATGACCCTATAAGTACAAGCAATTCCTTTTGACCCTTGCTGGATCTTTGTGCCTTATCAGCCTAAGATAAAATGTTCAGTTTGTGTCATGCCTTGCTGTGTATCTGACCTTATTGCTACGTATCCTGACCTTGCTCCTGTACCACCTGCCTTCTGCCCTCTTGCTACGTGACCTGACCTTGCTACCGTGCCGCCTGCCCTGACCTCCTGCCTGTCCTGACTATGCCTTGCCTTATCCTTCCAGTACCACGTTTCACCTCGGCCGCCTGTGTTGACGAGACGTATCAGGCAACCTGGGTGCCGCCTGCCGCAGCAAGTCCATCCCGATTTGCAGCGGGCTTTGGTGAAAACCAGCGACTCCTTAGATTCCCCTCCCTGGTATGGCCCACGTCATCATCCACACAGGTAAGGCGGATCCACTTCATTTTCTTGCACAATTTCTAAATAAGTCCTAACTTTTACTTAGTAACGAAAGAGTAACATTTGGAACATTGGAAAGAGTACACTACTAACCATTTTTGTCCCATAAACATTGTGATGGTCACTCCACTATGATATTTTATGGTCAGAGCATTGGCCGTCCTTGTTGCAGGGACAGCTATAAGACAGTACGGCTGTATACAAACCATAAAATAAAATCCTAAGCTGTTACGATGATTTATCTAGTGTGGTCCATTATTCTTGTTCCAGAGCGTTGCTGCTCCTACACTAATCCTGAGCATTGACTGTGTTATTATTTTATGACCATTCTGAAAACATTTTAGAGCTGGTGAATGGAGCTACGGCAACAAATCAGGTCAGTGATTTCATGTTCTCAAATTATCTGGACACTTGACAACTTGCTATCCAGCATTTTACACCATTTTATAAGACATCTGATGTTATAGCTGCAAAATAAAGGAATATAGGCTGCAATTACCAAGCTTTAGAGCAGAGTTTCCCAAATGTTACAAATAGTGTTGAGCGGCATAGGCCATATTCGAATTCGCGAATATTCGCGAATATATGGACGAATATTCCTGATATATTCGCGAATATTCGCATATTCGTTATATTCTCGTTATATTTCCGCGTATGTGAAAATTAACATATGTGAATATTAGCATATACAAAATTAGCATACGCGAAAATTCGCATATACGAAAATTAGCATATGCGAATTTTCGCATATGCGAATTTTCGCACGCCAGTCTCACACAGTAGTATTAGAGCCTTCTTTACACCACACAAGCTGGAAGCAGAGAGGGGTGATCACTGTGATGTTTACTGTGAAAAAAAAACAAAACAAAAAAACGAATATTCGTAATTACGAATATATAGCACTATATTCGCGAAATTCGCGAATTCGCGAATATGCGATATTCGCGAATAATATTCGAATTGCGAATATTCGTGAGCAACACTAGTTACAAACTGGAACTCCCATCAAGCCCGGACAGTGGCAGACTCACTTCACGGGAGTTGTAGTTTTGCATCAGATGGAGAGCCACAAGTTGGGGAAGACTGCATTAAAGGGGTTATCCAGCTAGTAGTAAGACAGTTAAAGGGGTAAGTTTTTTTTTATTTGACTGGGCTACAGGGGCTGTAATATTAGTGTAGTTCATAATATAGTGTCTGTACCTGTGTGTGATGCTGGTCTCGCAATTCTTCTGTAATTTTTGTTCCAATATATATTTTTAACAACATACAAAATTACTTAGGTCTCAGATATTCCCAGGTTGCAGTGCAGCCGAGACCTGACATCACTAGTCAGGTGATGACAGGGAGCCTGTCCTGCTTCAATGAAGGAAGCTACCGCTTGGTGCAAAAGAGATAATTCTACAACTAATTGTATTTTTTAAACAGCTGGAGACTCCCTGGTAAGAAAACACTTGTCTTTTGAATGGATGTAGCTCATTTGTGTTCCAATGGGTGGGGTAGCTTATGTGTGGGAGGGAGAAAAGTGACCTCACAGTTACAAAAAAGGAACTAGGGCTTTGTAGAACAAATTCCAACAGGAAATAGCCAGTTCACAAAAAGATAACCACATCATTATGGTAACCTCACAACATAGTCTTTTAGCCCCAAGACAAGCACAGACCCTTCCGAAACATGTCCATTACTGTCTGCCAGGTACATACTAAAATCACCTTATGGAGGATAACCCCTTTAATAGCATTTAATAAAAACTAAGTTTTACTTACCTCATCACCTCTGGAGGTGGCAATGGTGACCCACTTCGTCCCCCGGACGACTGGGCCCGGAGTGACGTCAGGGCCCAGAGTGTGACACTGACCCTCAGCAAATCACTGGCCAGGACATGGCCCATTATGGGGGAGGTATTTGATAATGACATTAACAAGCTAAATAGTCACTAGAGCATGCATGTGTTTGGAGATGCAGGAGTATTGGGAGTGGAACAGCTATTGGCGTTCCATGCAGCGAGGAGAGACTGGCCCCGTTCTTGAGATTGTGGGGGTCCTAGTGGTTGGACAGCCCCTACTATCAGAAATTTAATTAATTTATTTTTTTGACTGGATAATACATTTAACCCTATGGCTTTCCGGACATTAAAAAAATAAATGCTTCAATACTTACTTTACTTGCTCTCCCAGTGCTGCAGATGTCCAGTAGTTGAAAAAAAAAAAAAGAAACATTGGGTGCATTTTTGTGTGGAAAAATTGTGTCTCATATGGACAAAATGTTTAAGGAAGAGTATTATATATGTGTCACTTCCATCTTGTTGCTCACTATGGTTCCCCACTCAAACTCTGGCTTAGGGAGGTCACCATTGCAGCCAAAGATCAGCTGAGCAGACATTTCTTGTAGAGACGATAGTTCAGAGAAAGTTGGGATCAGGGCAGGTGAGTTTGCAGTAATGTCTATATGTAAAGGTGACCAGCAATTGTGATTTTAAGATTCGCATTAGTAAAACATAGGGCTCGTTCACATATGTCCGGCATCAGTCATCTTTTCCACCGTTGCTTGAAAGAAAGCACCTGAGAGAAACTGATGCTAGAACTGATCCCATTCATTTGTCTCAATTTGGATGCCAGATGGTTGGACATGCTAGACGGCACAGGACAGGGGAATAATGGACACTCGATGATGAACAACTGGTGACAACTGATGTATGTTGTCATGGGTTGTGGCATCAGTTACGTTGAGATTCAGCCTAAGTTCACCTATGCCGTACATATGTGAACCCAGCCTAACAGAACTGTGTGAGGCTGGGTTCACATGTATCTGGCGTACGGCATAGGTGAAAGCAGCCTAGATCTCGACGTAATGGATGCCATAACTCATGAGAACATGCATCAGTTGTCATCAGTTGTTTATCATCCAGCATCCATTGTTTCCCCTGTCCTGTGCCTTCTGGTGCGTCCAACCATCCGGCATATAAATTGAGATGCTGGATGAATGTGAATTGTCCCATTCAAATTAATGTGATCAGTTCTAGCATCAGTTTTTCTCCTTCTAGCATCAATTTCTGGACACCGGAGGGAAAATAATGGTAGAACTGATCCCATTCATTTGAATGGGACAGTTAATAATCATCCAACATCTCAATTTTGATGCCGATGGCTGGACATGTTGGACGGCACCGGACAGGGGAATGCAGCTTGCTGCGTTCCCCTGTCCGGTGCCATCCAACATGTTCACCAAAAATTCTGACGTTGGATGATTGTGAACTGCTCCATTCAAATGAATGGGATCAGTTGTACAATAATTTTCCCTCCTGTGCACACCGGAGGGAAACTAAGCCAAAGCCTTACATATGGGAACTCAGCCTTATTTGTGTAACGCTACTGTTTTGGGGCCAAAGCCAGAAGTGGATTCAAAAGGATATATAAAAGAAGGTCTCATATTTCTTCCTGATGGATCAACTTCTAGCTTCTTCTTAAAACGCAGAACGGAAAACCGCAGTGGCTTTTGTCCCAAAAATTCTGAGTGAAATCAATCTAAAAGAAAAAAAAATAGCATCGCTTCCATCACAAGAATTAGCTTTGCCGCTTGACAGTGCTACGAATGTCTCCACTGCAGTAAAACTTGTTATTTCAATGGGGTTAAACCGATGTGAATAGAGCAGCGTATTACAATTTCTCATTTTTCTTCCCACACAGATAACGTTTGCCCTGATTTGAGGAACAGACAGACATCCTGGAGACATTTGGTTAATCAGATATTAAATTAATCAGGCCACTCTTTTACACTAACTAAAGGTTAAGTCGGCTGACATTTTCCTTTCAAAAAAACGTTTTTTAGGGATTAATGAACATGACTCAGTAGATAAATCTCTGGTTTGACACCAGCTTTTAAACTGTCTTGTATGACACATGCAATCTTTTCTCATTGCTGTGATACAGCTCAAACTTGGTCATAGAAATATGAGAACGTAATTAGCGCTCTACATCTCGTCAAGTCCAAAGCCGAAATGTAACCAATATCATGGTGTAAACAGGGCTATAATACAGCAGCTCTACTGACATGATTATTAAACAATGACCGTCTCGTTTTATGGGCACATGTTTATTGTTTATCTGTCATGCAATTAACCCCTTAAGGACTCAAGGTTTTTCCGTTTTTGCACTTTTGTTTTTTCCTCCTCACTTTTTAAAATCATAACACTTTAAGTTTTCCACCTACAGACTCATACGTGGGCTTGTTTTATGTGCAACCAATTTCACTTTGCAATGACAGCAGTCATTTTACCCAAAAAATCTACGGCAAAACCCAAAAAAAACTATTTGTGGGACAAAATAAAACAAAAAAAAAATGCCATTTTGTCATTTTAGGGGCTTCCAATTTTACGCAGTGCATTTTCGGTAAAATGACACCTTATATTTATTCTGTAGGTCCATACGGTTAAAATGATACCCGACTTATATAGGTTTTATTTTGTTTTACTACTGTTAAAAAAGTACAACTTTTTGCACAGCAATTTGTATGTTTAAAGCGTAAAACGTTGACCGTGCGGTTTAATTAACCATGCGGTCTATATTTATTTTTGTTTACGTGGTTTTTTTTATGGAAAAAGGGGGGTGATTCAAACTTTTATTAGGGAAAGGGTTAAATTATTTTTTTTTCTACACATGTATAGACCCCATAGTGGACTATAACATGGAATCTTCCAATTGCAGACACTGATCAATTCTATGCCATAGCATAGCATTGATCAGTGCTATCGGCGCTCTGCTGCTCCAGCCTGGATCTCATGCATGGAGCAAAAGATCGCCGAAGGGGAAGGTAGGAACCCTCTTTGCGTCCTCTCGGATGATCAGGACAACACGGTTTTACCGCAGTGATCTCGATCAGCCCGACTGAGCTGCCAGGAAGCATTTTCTTTCATTTTAGACATGGCAATCAACTTTGATCGCCACATCTAAGGGGTTAATACCAGACATCACTGCGATTGGGAATGTCTGGTATTAGCCACGGGTCCCGGCTGCTGATACCCGCCGGGACTGACCCGCTATGACGCAGGGTCAGCTCGTGACCCCACGTCATAGCAGGGGAGCGGGTGCAGGGTGTACAGGTATGCCCTGCGTCCTTAATAGGTTAAATAAAAATTACAGTCTTACACTCTAACTGGTGCTGATCTAGTCCCTGTTCTTAAACCCTGGTTTTTATTCTTTTATGGCTACTAATTCCCTTAATGTTGCTCACGCTTCATGCAGTTCACTGAAGAGGAGGGGTTATTCCCTTGCTTGCCCTTAAATTTCATGTGGGTACTTTCTCCCTCACTTGAAATGAGCGAATTGTCTTCATAGAACCTGAATTTGGTCAGAACTATGTTAAAAGTTGAGCTAGAACTCAAACTTTGGGTGGTTAAGTTCAGTCGAACCTGCTAAAAAATCATCAGCCACATGGCAAAAAGCAGAATGAGGAAGGATCACATGACCTCAGTGAAACTTATAATGCTTTTCAGCTCTTCCAGCCAATCAGGAGGCAGTTTAGGGTGATGTCAAAGCCACTATAAAAGCCTATGCACATAGCTTCAGCAGCCATTCTATAGATAGAAGATTTTAGGTGAAGATCTCTGAGAGGGACACTGAGCAGTGACCAACACAGATAGGAGTAGGAGCCACATATATAATAATTATTATAGTAAAGCAGCAAAGAAAGTCCTGTATCTGTTTTGGCAGTACAAACTTGTTTTTAAACATAAGTTTGACTTTTTTTTGTTTTTGTTTTACACTCATTGTAATAAAGCTGCATATAGGGTTTTCTGTTACTTTTGTCCACTTTCCAGGATGCCAATACTGTTGCTATGCCCCAAAATATTAATCCTTTTTCACAGCTTGTAAAAAGCCATTTCTTCCTTACTTTCCAGACACAAAACCTGTTACTACCTTCATTGCTAGGATGAGCAGGAAGAAGCACACAGCTAAGCACTTCTCTCCCCTTGTTTTTGCTGCCAGAGTTGGGCACCACAGACTTTTTGCAGCGAGACAGAGAGAGCAATAATGTGCACCCCGGCTATTAACAAGGTCTGCAGGGAGGGAGACATTCAGAGCAACATTCTTGGATATGTTAATTTTGTAGTTGCCAAGTCAAGTGTTCGCTTCATGGCTGGTAAATAGGTAAGGGAAGAGGGAATGAACAGGAGATTGTCTACGTTTATGATGTTTATGATGTTTATGATTGTTTATTATGGTTGTCTCCTTATTTCAACCCACTAATATTAAGAACATTATGTGTGGAAATAAGAAGATGCTCCATGCAGATAAGATAATATAGAAGAGAAGAGGGTACATCCCTTGCAGATACAATTCTGAATTGTTATAGGAGAGAGCCATTAACATGGACCCACACCTGTGGAGGGCGATAAAATGCCATGATTCTATGGAGCATTATGGGTCCAAGGCCAGTCTAAACTGGGGAGGCCTTCAGGAAGCCCCAATCCACCCAGTAAAATGACTTTTCTGCAGTCAAAAGTTATTTTTTTTTCTCATTAAAATTTTTATGTTCAAAATTAAAGACTGGTTGTTGGTCCTCTGTGGGGATTGAGAAGAAGAGTATATATATCAAGGAAATAGCTTTACCAGGGAGAGGAGACGAGATACAAAGTGTCTCAAAGAACGTAAGGTCCCTAGTTAGAGAGAGCTTGTTCCCCTGAGAGTTCACAAAGTGTCGCAAATGGGCATATTCCAGGAAAGTTTTGCTTGTATAGGGGCCTTCACAAATGCCTTTTCTGCAGTCAAAAGTTTATTTTAAGTTACAGGGACACTTTAACCATTTTTCTTTTTTATTCTGTAACATTTTCGGGGTCTTCTTAAGCAACTTTATGAGCTCCTGTTCAGCTTTATCCTTTTAAAATGCTGATGGAAAGAACTAAAATGGGGCACCCAAAGTCAAGATAAGGCCAGGTGTAGGCTGCCATTATGTTCTCCTCCATCTAGTTGCCTATATCCATTGCTGGGCCCTATTGAATGCCCTATGTCAGCTGAGAAGTTCATTCTGTTTGGGGCACTATGACTTTCACTAGCACACTGCTACAGTTATTTTCTTGAACACATTGTGCACTGCTAGTGTTGGAGGTATGCTGTATTTCACTATGGAGGCAATCAGATTGGCACAATTATTTTGGAAAGAGCAAACATTTAGATAGGAATGAGGAGGAGATCTGACAGATTTGCAATAGATTCTCGCATCTGGCAAAATGGTTCATCCAATGTTTCCAAAATGGCCACTAAGATAAATAAATAAATAAATAAAGTGAATAAACAAAGCAAATAAATACAGTCATTAATTCAAGTAAATAAAAATATGATTTAGGTGAAACATTTTTAGCATCACTAAAAGCGATAAACAAACAACATAATAACAAATAGAAATACATATACATATGAATAATGAGGAAAACAATGTCACAGCTAATGACCTAAAGTAGATGATAGGAGTCATTACAGAGTTAGTAAAGCCATTATTATGGCCACTTGTACACAACTAAACAATAAATACCCCCCGAGGATTCCAGGGCATTATTCCAAACAACAACTTTTAGGGGTACCCCCCCCCCCCAAAAGGGGTTGGCCCTAAAAATAGAAATCCCCCCTAATTGTAATAAAACTTCCAAAAGCTTTATTTTGTTCATTAAAATAATCTGATATAAGGACAAAGAAATGTGTGTGTGCTATTTAAAAACACAGCCGTTGCTCAGTAAGGTCACTGTGAGAGTCCTGTAGAGTACTGAGTAGTTCTATAGTAATAAGCTATTAGCTGTGGACATTCACTTATATTGCTACTGGCTTTTATGGCTGCTTATTTAAAAGGTGATGCTAGCCATTGGCCACCCCGACGTTTCGTCAGGCTACGCTGACTTTATCAAGGGAGTCCGGCTAAGCCGGACTCCCTTGATAAAGTCAGCGTAGCCTGACGAAACGTCGGGGTGGCCAATGGCTACCATCACCTTTTAAATAAGCAGCCATAGAAGCCAGTAGCAATATAAGTGAATGTCCACAGCTAATAGCTTATTACTATAGAACTACTCAGTACTCTACAGGACTCTCACAGTGACCTTACTGAGCAACGGCTGTGTTTTTAAGTAGCACATACACATTTCTTTGTCCTTATATCAGATTATTTTAATGAATGAAATAAAGCTTTGGGAATTTTAATACAATTAGGGGGAATTTCTACTTGTACGCAATGTCAGAATATAAATTATTCTACAGCCAGTATCAGACCAACACATGTAGAAATTACAATAAGATGCATAGCGTAGAAAATCAGGTAGTACAAGATCCTTGGGTAAAAAGTTGTGGGAAAATAAGACAGTTTGTAGATTTTATGTATAAGACATTGAAAGATCACATCTTCGGGGTGGATGTGAGAGGTTGTGAAGAAGAAGGATCATAGCTATTAGTCATCGACTGATTAGAGTGTAGGTCGGGGACAGAAGGGAAAAGAGACGGAAGGTGCAGCTTTGTAAATGAGTTGCAGAGTTTTTCATCTTATTCCAGAAGGAACACTTACACGGTATAATCACTGACAGAGGACAGAACCTTAGTGTAACCACTGAACAGTAAAATCTACTTGGCGGCTGCATTGAGGTTGGATTGATGGGAGGCCAGATTGGCTATTAAAGCATACATTAGTAATATGTTACGGTAGTCAAGGCAAGAAGGTAATAAGGGCCTGGAGTGGTGGTTTAGCGGCGTCAATGGTGCGGTAAGGATGTATGTGGGAAATATCTGTTAGCAGAAGGTGACACGATTGAGCAATTTAATGGATGAGAGAAATAAAAACTTTGTCTGCGTCCCAAAAAACTGCAAGAGAACAAGTAATCGGTACAGAAAGCATGGTGGCTTAGACTCCAGAACTGTGGAAATTCAGTCGTGTGAATAGACCCATACTCCGGTTGAGAGATATTTGGGTCTACTCAACGGCCTATTCTGGAGGTAGAGGGTCAGTTATCCAGCAGGTTTGACATTGCAAAAAAGTCTACGCTCATGAATTACACCCCCCCCCCTCTAGTTTATAGGTAAAAGCTTTTAATTGTGTCGAATTCTCTGCATACCTTCCAAGAGCTTATTACTTTTACACCAACCGAGCATGAATTTCCCTCCGTTTACCATCACTTTAGCCGTGATGAACAAGATGCTGTTTTCTGGTTTTGTTGCTTCAGGCAGATGGAAATTAGAGTGGTTAAAATGTATTACTATTAAATGCCGGCACAGCTGCAGATTACTAAGCATGGAAAACCCTATTGAGAATCTTTATGTACGAGGAGAGATCTTTAATTTGTCCTGAACAGATACTTCTCTCTCCATAACGCCTGCACAGTTTTAGTAAAGAAGCCTCGAGATATGTTTTTATGGAGTAAATACAGTATGTTGTATATTTTGGGGAATTGCACATTGCAAATATATAAAATGAAACATTCAAATGTTAAATAAATATTCAGATCTAAGGGTTTGTATTGCACTTTCCCATACAGTGCATACTGGTGATTTAAGAATTCTAAATGATTTATTAGTGTGCATTATCATTATTTTATGTAGTGTTTTGCAGGAATAAGAAAGAAAAAAGTACAGTGATCCCTCAACTTACAATGGCCTCAGGTTACAATATTTTTAGTCATTTCTGGACCATTGTAACTAGAAACCAGGCACAACATACAATGCTACAGACAGTCCAGATCTGTGAGACGTGTCAATGGCTGGAAGAACTGACCAATCAGAAAGAGAACCCGGGAATGGACAGAATGGCAATGAAAGTGTGCATGACAGGGGGCATTTCAGCAGCAAGTAGAGTGAGGGGTCAAGTACAGGTCTGTGAAGTGGGAGGGCGTGGGGTCAGGTTAGTTTATAAATGTTTTACCTAGGAGGGGAGGGGGACAAGTTGTGAGGAGAATTCAGTCAGGAAAGTTGCCCCACCCTGTACTTATAGGGTTTTGGGGTTTGGAGACTTTTGGGGAATAGTAGTTTAGTTGCCGTAGCGGCAGGAGCTAGAGGGGGACTTGGAGTCAGGTAGATAGAAGTTGGAGGAAATGGAATGGTGAGGCTGGGGGGCGGAACCCAGCCTCTGGTGGTGAACCCCTGCGGGAGAGGCCCAAAGGGGTGGGGTCTCTGAAGGCGGTGCCCTGGGGTTAGGTGTAGGACGGCTCAGGGCAAAGTAGGAGACCCCATGAGGATCAGGAAGCCTCCAAGTCCCTCTCTGGCTAGGTGGGGAGAATTACTTTGGGAGTTAAGGAAGTTATTGCACTCATTTTTATAATGTTGTAAATGATTGGTCAGGTAATGTTCACCTGATTATTTATTAATAAGTTAATAATAATATGTTTTGTTATTTAATAAAGTGGCCACTGTGGACTTTTATACCAAAGTATGGTGTTGCGTGATGTTTTGGTGGGAAATGGGGGTAGTGTGGGGGTCACAGCGGAGGTAAATGTTGCCCTAGTCATGGGCATTTCACTGGTAAAACACCTGTATTACTGAAGTGCATGCACTGACTGGTGTCTGGTAGCGCCCCCTACAGTACAGGGAGGTATTACATGTTCTGTACTACTTTTTACCTGTATTACTGAAGTGTATGCACTGACTGGTGTCTGGTAGCGCCCCCTACAGTACAGGGAGGTATTACATGTTCTGTACTATTCTTTACCTGTATTAATAAATTGCATGCACTGACTGGTGTCTGGTAGCGCCCCCTACAGTACAGGGAGGTATTACATGTTCTGTACTCCTTACCTGTACCAGGGTTAGCTGCTCCTTTGGACACCAGGTGAGGGCGGCTCCATGTTACTTTTTTAGGACACTGTGTACTGTACCTGACCCTGAAGAAGCTCCTGTCCTCTACATAGACAGTAATTTACAGCTCCCAGCAGATCTTTATTACTTTTATATATTAGGATTTGCTTTATCTATATTAGTTATCTACTTATTTTTCTTTAATCCTCACTTTTTCCTATTTTTGGATGACATTTTGAGGCTTCAGGAGCAATTACCATGTTTCCATAGAATTATGGTCTCAACATACAATGGATTCAACATACAATGGCCATCCTGGAACCAATGATATTGTAACTTGAGGGACCACTGTATAGCTTATTTAGAAACACAATCAGTGGTAGAATAATTATCTTTTGGTGCCTAAGAAGATGGAAATAATGCCCCAAATTACCTGTTAAAACATAACCCTCATACACACTCCTTGTGACACATCGGTCCTCTGTTCCCATCCATCATTTATAGACTGAAGCAATTTATAGACTGTAGTAATCATATATGGAGTCTTGTATGAATAAAAAAAGATGTAGGAGTCAGAAGACAACACATTTTTTTTATTTTTAATGTTTTCAAATTATTTTTTTTTAAACCATAAACAGAAACAAAAATTATCCAAGTTTGGTATCATTGGAATTGTACCTAGAAGAAAATAAAGTTACATAAAATAAAGTTAGCACTAATATAAATGTAAGCTAAAAGTCAACATTCGAGGGAGCGTAAAGTGGTTAAGTTACTGAGTTTGCATTATTTGATCCGTGTTTTTATTTATATCAGTCCAATCCCAGAAAACACGTGAAACATCCACACAATGCACAAATTCGTGAAGAATAATACAACTGGATTTATTTATGTCACAGTGCTACCTTGTGGAAAAATTAGGCATCCTAATTTAAGAAGATTGGAAATATTCTTTTACATGTTTATTTCATGCAGACTGGTCTAGAAATAGCAGATGTCATACCTTTCTTCTCAACTTGACATATGGTGAGATGAGTGAGGATCATATAGTAGAATATGACACTCTCCAATTGCATGGGTGCACAGGTAGGGTCCCAATCCGTATATACAAATAAGCAAAATGACGTGGCACTCCACTTGCAGGGAAAGTAGAAGATATTTATTATATAATCTTACATATAAAGTAATGTTTCGGTCATTTTAGACCTTTATCAAACCGGATTGCTGCGGAGTAAGGAAGGGTACCGTATTTTTCGCCGTATAAGACGCACTTTTTCTTCCCCAAAACTGGGGGGGAAAAGTTGGTGTGTCACATATGGCGAATACACATTAAAACCCTGTCATATCGCGGCGGTCCCTGCGGCCATCAACGGCCGGGACCCGCGGCTAATACAGGACATCACTGATCGCGGTGATGCGCTGTATTAACCCTTCAGATGCGGCGATCAAAGCTGACCGCCGCGTCTGAAGTGAAAGTGAAACTAACCCGGCTGCTCAGTCGGGCTGTTCGGGACCGCCGCTGTGAAATTGCGGCGTCCCGAACAGCTTACAGGACACCGGGAGGGACCTTACCTGCCTTCTCGGTGTCCGATCGGTGAATGACTGCTCCATGCAGGGATCCCCTGCATGGCCGGCGCTCTCCTTCGTTGTCATCACGTCGTCATGCACGCCATCCCATCATCCAGTAGGATCGGCGTGCGTAGCGGCGTTCGGAGCGGCGTGATGGCGGCAACGGAGAGCGAGGATCCCGGGCAGCAGAGGCGTTGAATGTTAGACTACTATATTTCCACTACCCTCCATTCCATCTCTATTCCCCTCAATCCATGCCCCCTCATTTCATATTTATGTCCCGTCATGTCCCCTCATTCCATGCCCATGTCCCCTTATACCTTGTCCCTAAGTGGGAACTGGGTGCCACGGGTGGAATGTGAGTGAGATGTATAGTTTCTGACTATGGATGAGCGAATCGAATCTGACAAATCTGAATTCATTACGAAATTCAGGAAAAATTTGCTTCGGAGCGAATGCAAATATCGCCACGATTTGATCACACAAATTGCTTAATTAAACTCCATTTAGTGCTGTCCAAGCTCCAAGGCATCTAAGATGGTGGATCCACATGTGAGGACATGGGGCAAGGAATTCTGGGAAGGCGGGAACAAGGGTAGGTGGGATGAACCTGCATCACATGCAGCATGCATTCTATCAGCAGCCACCACTGTGATGTCACAGCCCTATATAATCGGCAGCCATCTTGCGGACAGTCACATCAGCGTTCTATTGCAGAGAGAGAGGGGGCAGAGAGCAGTGTGTGTTGCACAGAAAAGCATTTTTACAGCAGCGATTCACCTCACGCCCAAATCCAGCCTAGAAGCACTGATAGGGAAGGGAGAGAGATTGAGAGAGAAAGTGCAATTTTGGGTGCAGTACACAGCGACTGTGAGCTGCAGAACTGGTGTGTACAATAACTGAAAAGCTAATAGAAGCCAGCCAGTTAGGGTGAGCAGAGCACTAAAAGCAACAATCACCTGTTATTAGTCCCTAATACTGGTTGAGTAGCGGAGCGTATTGTCCTCTATTAAGTGTAACAAGTGCGTACATTGGTGGTGTACCATTTTGTTCCTGCTTAAGTCTTAATGGCCTAGTTACTGTGAAAGGCCAGCCAAAAGTACACACCTGCTGGTGTTGTAGACAAATACTTTTTTAAGCGTAGTGGAGCACATTGTCCTCCGCTCATTAGTGCATACCACATACGTACATCTAAGTGGTGTACCATTTTGTTCCTGTTATAGTCCTAAGGGCCAGTTACTGTAAAAGACCAGCTAAAAGTACACACTGGCTGGGACTTCTGGTATTGCAGACGAATACTGCTTTAAGCGTACTGGAGCGCATTGTATTCCCCTCATAAGTGCATACCACGTATGTACATCTAAGTGGTGTAACATTTTGTTTCTGTTAAAGTCCTAAGGGCCTAGTGAATGTGAAAGGCCAGACAAAAGTCCACACCTGCTGGTGTTGTAGACAAATACTGTTTTAAGCATAGTGGAGCGCATTGTACTCCCCTTATAAGTGCACACCACATATGTACATCTAAGTGGTGTGCCATTTAGTTCGTGTTAAAGTCCTAAGGGCCTAGTTACTAAGAAAGGCCATCCAAAAGTACACACCTGTTGGTGTTATAGACAAATACTGCTTTCAGCGTAGGGGAGTGTATTGTCCTCCCTCATGTACGCACTAAGTATGTCAGACAGAGAAGTTCCAGGATGTGCACAGAGAAGTGGCAGAGACCTAAATTCATCTGGCACAGGGAGTGCTCGCAGCAGACTAGGGGCAAGTGGCAGCAGGAGTTGCAGCAAGAGGCCTGAGCTCTCTATATCAGCTAGCGGTCGTGTCTCGATCAGGAACCAATCTGCCATCATAGATTGGTTAACACGGTCATCCACTTCATCACAAGTGACATCTGACACCCCCATTCAACAGGCGGTGGGTTCCTCAGACACAACCCTCAGTTGGCATGGCCCGGGAGCAGTCCCTGTCCTCCCATTGCCTCTGTCCTATGCTGTTCCCTCCCCCACAGAAGTTTCTTATGCTGTGGGTTCAGCTCCACTATTTATTGAGGACAATCTAATAGAAAACAGTCAGCGGCTACTGCCCAGCCAAGAAGTGAAGGAGACATCCCCCGCTTCCTCTGTTGGTCGGGCAAGTAGTGATGAAGAGAGTGGCATGGGAGGTGGTTTTGCGAGCGTTCAAGCTCCTTAAGCAGACACTGCTGAGGAACCTGAGGAGGACATTAGTGGCGTGCAGACACAACTCAATGATGATGAAGCCGATCGCACTTGGGAGCTGGGTGCAGAAGGAGCTTCATCATCATCAGGAGAAGAGGGTTGCAGGTTGGCCGTGAGGCAGCAGCTGAGCGAGCAAGGAGGTAGCATGGTTGGCAGTCAGCATGGTGGCAGAAGTGGAAAGTCTGGAGCAAAACGTGGGGAGAACACCTGCTTCGTGGGAGCCTACCTTCCCCAGAGGTAGTGGAGTCAGCGTCAGTAGCAGTCAATTAGTGCGGACTTTTGGTGGGAAAATCAGCTACTCGGCGGTGAGGCAGTCTCTCATCAAGCATCCAGAGGAGGTTAACATGGCCACATGCAAGAGGTGAAGCATGGCTAGGTTCCCAATGTTGGCACCACAGTCCTGCGTCAACATATGCAGCGTCACCATGAAGCGGCCTCGGAGCACCGTGGCTCCATGTTGCATCACCCAGTGGCACGCCGCTCCCTGTTTCAGCCAGCCAAGGCTCCACCACTTCCAGATGCTCCTGCTCCTCCTACTTTGAGTCATTCCGCCAGCAATCCATCGGCGAAGCCATGTCCAAGAGACAACAGTATGCGCCCTCTCATCCAACAGTGCAGAAGCTGAATGTGCTCCTGTCCAAGTTGCTGGTGCTGCAGTCCCTCCCTTTTCAAGTGGTGGACTCTGCACCTTTCAGAGAACAGATGGCTTGTGCCGAGCTGAGGTGGAGAGTCCAAAGTCAACATTTCTTTGTGAAAAAGGCAGTACCAGCCCTGCACAATTTTGTGGAACAGAAGGTGGGCCAGTCCTTGAGCCTGTCGGTGTGTAACATGTGCATGTCAGCGCCGACGTGTGGAGCTGCAACTACGGTCATGGACAAAACTTGTCCTTTACGGCCCACTGGGTGAATGTGGTTCCTGCACAGCCATAACAACAACTTGGACAGGTCATGCTGCTTCCACCTCCATGCTCTCAGGCCTGTGAATGTGCAACTCCGGCTCCTCATCTTCCACCGTGTCCTCAGCCTCCACTGCACGGACAAGTCTCAGTGTCCCTCCTGCATACCATGTGTGCAGGGCATGATGGTGTCACGCTGTTCTTCACTGGGTTTGCCTTGGCGAACGGAGTCACACAGGGGAGGAACTGTTAAAAGTAATTCATCAAGAAATCGAATCATGGATTACTCCACTAAAAGTGGAAATGGAAACCATGGTGACCGACAATGGGAAGAACATCTTGTCTGTGCTGCAACAAGGAAGCCTGAGTCATGCACCCTGCATGGCACACGTGTTCAATCTGGTTGTCAAGCGGTTCCTGAAGTGTTCCCCCATCTGCAAGACATCCTAACACAGGGAAGGAAACTTTGCATGCACTTCAGCCACTCGTACACCACAAAGCACACCCTCCTTGAGCTTCAGCATCAGAACGGTATCCCCCAACATAGTCTGATTTGCGACATTTCCACACGTTGGAATTCCACCCTCCATATGTTGGACCTATACAAACAGAGAAAAGCCATCACCGATTTCTTGATGATCCAAGCAGATAGGGGGACTCCCCTGTCTAACTTCAATGTCAACCAGTGGCAACTCATATGTGACATCTGCCGTTTGGTCAGGCCCCTTGAGGAAGCCACATTATTAGTCAGTCGTCAGTATTACGGGATGAATGATGTCATTCAACTGCTTCATTTCCTACAACACGTGCTGGAAACAATGGCTGGTCAAGGCACTAGAGACGTGGCGCCTATATCTCACGGCCACATGAGCCCTGTGCGGGGCTGAAGTGAAGGAGGAGGAGGAGCGGGAGGGGCACAGTGGAGCACAGTTTTGGTTTCGCCAAATGGGCGGTTTTTCAAGTCATCTGACTAGGAGAGGAGGAGGAGCCTGAGGAGCTTGCGGAGTGACTGCCGAATTGTCACCATTTGGCAGCAGGATGACTTCTGGATCTCCACCTTATTGGACCCTCGCTACCAGCACAAAATGGGGGCCTTTTTACACCTACTGAAAGGAAGGACAAACTGACCTACTACAGAGACATCCTACGTAGTCAGTTGGCCGATGCCAACCATGCACCATCGCCCATCCTCTTGCAGGTCTGACTCGGGTGGCCCTCTGCGCTCAATTTTCACTGCCATGGCTGCTGGAGAGGGGTGGGGTGGCAGGAGCAGTACCAGCTCCATTAGAAGTAGCCTGAGTCTACAGTCACTGATGAATAGCTTTCTTCACCAACATAGTGAAGCTATTCATCAGCAGCAGGTAGACCTGGAGCAGGACCTTAATGAGCAGGTGGTGGCATACCTTGACATGACCATGCCAACACACCTTGAAGATCCGCTGGACTTTTGGGCAGCCAAACTTGATTTGTGGCCACAACTAGCAGAGTTTGCTCTGGAAAAGCTGTCGTGACCAGCCAGTAGTGTGCCATCAGGGCAGGTGTTTAGTGTGGCCGGGGCCATAGTCACCCCAAGGAGAACTCGCCTGTCCACCAAAAATGTGGAGCGACTGACCTTTGTGAAGATGAATCAGGCATGGATCAGCCAGGATTTCCACCCACCAATGCCTGATGCATCAGAGCAGATTGACCATGCTGCTACACCAACACTTCACAAATATGGATAGTGAAATACATATCTAAGGTGATGATCCCCAGTTACAGACATTCCTCCCCTTCAGACCACAATTAATTATTGAGAATATTCATTAGATAAACTTAACTTTTCATAGGATAAAATATATATACCCAATTTTTTTTAAATCAAACAAAAGGAAAGGTGTGCAAAAAAACGTCATGTGCCACCTACACCACCAAGTATTGATGTGATGCAAAGACCTCTAAAAGATGGAAGGGAACAACATATGGTACATTGTAACCATTTGAGATAAAAACTTCCCCTGTCTCCCCAAGAAGGGAACTAATAGGGTGAGACTAGGGCCTTAAAGGGGAATTTTTTACCCCCACCTGCTACCATGGACAATACGTTGTTCCCTTCCACCTTTTCGAGAAAAGTGTTACTCGTCTTAAAAAGGGCTGCCCCACACAGGAACCTCTCCCTATTTCCACCTAAAAACCATGGGAAATGGCAGAGTTTGTAGGTGGAAGTAGGGAGAGGTTCCAGTGTGGGGCTGCCCTTTTTAGGGCGAGTAAAACTTGCCAAGAAGGGAATTAATAATGCCAGATTAGGGATGTTTTTACCCCCACCGGTTGCAATGAAACCTTCCACCTTTTAGAGGTCTTTGCATAACATCAATACTTGGTATTGTAGGTGGCACATGGTGTTTTTTGCACACCTTTCCTTTTGTTTGATTTAAAAAAAAATGGGTACATGTATTTTATCCTAAGAATATTATTAAAAGTTAAGTTTTACGTAATGCATATCCTCAATACTTACTTAATACTTACTTACTTACTAACACTTTTACAAAAGAGACCGTTTTCTTCTGCCAACCTGCTTACGCTACTATTCTGATCCTGCCACCCGCCTAATGCCAAGTTCTCCTTTTATCACCCACCTTCGTCACAGGGTACTGGTATTGCCACCCACCGCCCCACTATGTCACGGGGTCTTTTTACGGACTCCTGATGCTGCTGATGCCACCTCCAGGCTGTCTTATTCTGCCACCATATGTTCTCCTCATGCTGATGCTTGCTCCAGGTGTCTCATATTGCCACCATATGTTCTCCTCATGCTGTTGCCAGCTCCAGGCTGCCTCATTCTGCCACTATTTGTTCACCTCGTGCTGCTGCCACCTCCAGGCTGTCTCATTCTGCCAGTGTATGGTCTCTTCATGCTTCCGCCACCTTCAGGCTGTGTCATTCAACCACTATATGTCTCCTCATGCTGCAGTTACCTCCACACTGTGTCATTCAGCAATTATTTGGTCTCCTCATGCTGCCGCCACCTCCACGCTATGTCATTCAACCACTATATGGTTTCCTCATACTAATGCCACCTCCAGGCTCTGTCATTGTGCCACTCTGCGACAGTGATTCTAATAGTGACTCCTGGTTTAAATAAAACTTTTTAGGTATCATGTATTTGAAATCTTCCATTTAAATGTTAAAAATATCTTTAATATTTTCAATTGTGAGGCCCTATGGTCTTGTCAGGCTGTTGCCACCTCCAGGGTGGGTCATTCAGCCGCTATATGGTCTCCTCATACTGATGCCCCCTCCAGGCTCTGTCATTGTGCCACTCTGCAACAGTGATTCTAGTAGCAACACCTCTAATATGCATGTCATGCTGAATAACAGTATTATTTCACCAACACAGCACAAACCCTATGTGTGTTACAGCAAGGAAAAGTGTTCTACACCCCCATTGAGGTTCTCTGTAGGCCAGGAATAGCTGTTTTTAATAGAGATAAGCCGCAAATAAATTCGGTCCAAACGTAATTTTTTCGGAAAATTTGGCAAATCAGCCGAGTCGAATTTTTGAAAACTTCGCTCATTTCTATTTGTAACGCCAGGGCAACGTTAACTTTTACAGTCCGAGGTTGAGATAGCTTCTCCTGAGCCAAGCCTGGGGACAATGATGACATTGATGCAAGGTGATAGATAACCATTTTTACTGAGGCAGGAATTGTTATAGCTCATCACATTGCAGATTATGGTGCAGAGAGAAGGATAGCCTGTCACCTTGCTGGGATTTGTAGTTTCTGTTGCTGCAGACTAAATAGATTACATAGCAGCCCATGCTGACTTGAAGATTTTAGACTGACTGACTGAAGAAAATGAGGATATGCATTACGTAAAACTTAACTTTTAATAATATTCTTAGGATAAAATACATGTACCCATTTTTTTTTTTTAAATCAAACAAAAGGAAAGGTGTGCAAAAATAACCCTGTTTTAAAGCTGTTAATTGTTCCTGCCCCTTTAGACTAAACCTTTTCTTCTCCAGACGGAGGGAGTGCCCCCTCGTCCTTTGGGGGGGTTTAACCTGGAACAGTTTTTCTCCATATTTTTTGTATGGGCCATTTATATACTTATATACGTTTATCATATCCCCCCTTAAACGTCTCTTCTCAAGACTAAACAATTGTAACTCCTTTAATCGCTCCTCATAGCTAAGATGTTCCATGCCCCATATTAGTTTAGTCGCGCGTCTCTGCACCCTTTCCAACTCCGCAGTGTCCCTTTTATGGACAGGTGACCAAAACTGAACAGCATATTCCAGGTGAGGCCGTACCAATGCTTTATAAAGGGGGAGTATTATGTCCCTGTCCCTTGAGTCCATGCCTCTTTTTATACATGACAATATCCTGCCGGCTTTGGAAGCAGCAGCCTGACATTGCATGCTATTCTGTAGTCTGTGATCTACAAGTCACCCAGATCCTTCTCTACCAGTGACTCTGCCAGTTTAATCCCCCCTAAGACATACGACGCATGCAGGTTATTAGTACCCAGATGCATAACTTTACATTTATCCACATTGAACCTCATTTGCCAAGTGGATGCCCAGACACTTAGTCTATCCAAGTCATCTTGTAACTTATGCACATCCTCTATAGACTGTACCGTGCTACAAAGCTTGGTGTCATCTGCAAAGATAGAAACAGAGCTGTTAATACCATCCTCTATATCATTGATAAATAAATTAAACAGCAGCGGGCCCAGTACTGAACCTTGGGGTACACCACTAATAACCGGGGACCAATCAGAGTACGAATCATTGACCACCACTCTCTGGGTACGATCCATGAGCCAGTGTTCAATCCAGTTACAAACTAAAGTTTCCAAGCCCAAGGACCTTAACTTACCTGTCAGACGTCTGTGAGGGACAGTATCAAACGCTTTGGCAAAATCCAGAAACACTATATCCACAGCCATTCCTCTGTCAAGGCTTCTACTCACCTCTTCATAAAAGCAAATTAGATTGGTGACAACTTCTATCCTTAGTAAACCCATGCTGGCTATCACTTATAATACTATTATCCCCTATGTATTCCTGTATGTAATCCCTTATAAGTCCTTCAAACAATTTACCCACAATGCACGTTAGACTTACCGTTCTATAATTGCCTGGCGAAGACCTAGAGCCCTTCTTGAAGATTGGTACCACATTAGCCTTGCGCCAGTCCCTTGGCACAATACCAGACACCAGAGAATCTCTAAATATCATGAACAAGGGTACAGATATTACTGAACTTACCTCTCTAAGAACTCTTGGGTGCAATCCATCCGGCCCTGGAGATTTGCTTACATTTACTTTACTTAACTTACCTTGTACCATCTCTACATTAAGCCAGTTCAATACATTATATGATGTGTTACCAGCACTGACCTGGCCAATGTCAGCTCCTTCTTCCATAGTATATACAGAACTAAAGAACCCATTCAGTAGCTCCGCCTTCTCTTGATCGCCCGTGACAACCTCCCCATTATCATTATTAAGGGGTCCTAAATGTAAAACTGGGATCTGCCTCCTGAGAACGCAGAGGATAATGAGTTAACTCAGGAGGAGAGAATCCACGGAAGCTGGAGACAATATTACACTGACAATGTGAAGGCTACACAACTTCCTGTCAGGTGAATCATACAAAAACATGCTCAGACAGTACAATATGTGACAACACTATATAAGTAACATAAGTAAGTTCTATATATCTTGGGGTGGTTATTTTGTTCAATAATGATACTGGAATACCCCTTTAAAGAGACATTCCAATCTGGTACATGATGCAGATCCCACCTCTATCTCGAGATCAAGAGCTCCCTGAAACCCTCCAGCCTTATTGTGGTAGTGTTAATGGGAGATACTGTACTTGAATAGTGTAGTACCATGGGCTATGCAAAAGAAAAAAGGCCAAACCACAATAAAAACATAATACAAATGTGGTAGAAGTGCAACATGTGACTTCAAATATTCATAAAACATCTCCTTTTTTAAATGGGTCAAATGAATTTAGCCTCAAACAGGCACTTTGAGTAAAAAAAAAAACGCATCATGACTGCACGGTGTGAACTGACCGTCAACCCACTTATGAGTCTAAACAGTTTAGGTTGCTGTAGTCTAGCCTGGTGAACTCATTAGGGGAGCTGCAGTAATGAGACTCCACCCTCTCTCTCTCTCTCTCTCTCTCTGCAAAGCCAGAGGATTAATGGGAAATGTATTCAACATTGGGAAATCATTTCAGTGATAACATAGGAATCAATATGGCTGAAACCCAATGCCTGTCACATCAGCTACAACAGGTTAGCATAAGGCAGGCACAAGAACCTCTACAGTATTCCCTAATAATAGCCTACGCTGCACTATATAAGCAAAGAAAAAAATTCCCTGAGTACTTTACTCCGTCCCTAGACATCTTATTCCTTATCCAAAGCGATGTGGGGCGGAGGCTCGTGACGTCGCGGTCACGCCCCGGCCGTGACGTCATGTCCATGCCCCCTCAATGCAAGTCTATGGGAGGGGGCGTGACGTCCGTCACGCCCCCTCCCTTAGACTTGCATTGAGGGGGCATGGCTATACCATCATGAGCGGGGCGCGGCCATAACATCACGAGCCTCCGGCACTGCACCCAACACTCTAAACGAACGCAGGGTGCAGCAGGGACATCGCGGGGTGTCCCCAGTTGCATTACCCCCGTGATCAGACATCTTGTCCCCTATCCTTTGGATAGGGGATAAGATGTCTAGGGGCGGAGTACCCCTTTAACACTACACTACATCTCTACAATGTCAATATTTTCTCACTCTAATTAATGTTCCTATTTCTAGTCTCTACTTCTTGCCGTGCAGCTTTTCACACATTTTTGCAGAACTGAACCCAATAACCAGTAATAGTTTTTTCGGTTACCAGCTCTCCCCCCCCTCGGCTCACATTTTTTCATATGGTTTTGCCAGATGACATCTTCTGAATTGTCACCGTGAGCGCCATTTGACATGGCAGTATTCAGGGAGGGCATGCAGCTCGCCTCCTGTCTCCCTAGCGGTGCTCCAAGCCTCGGCTGGCAGTCCTGTGATGCTGGCGGAGCGGCACTACTTGGTATTGATAGCCTCGTCTGGCTGCAGTAATAGGAACGTTAACCTAAACTTGTATGGTTTCCATCACTGCTCTACGCTCGGGAGCCTCCATCCATCTCTGTGCCACTCGTCAATAACATTGATGGACCCTCCAGACACTTATCAATATTTAACTCTCTCTCCTATTGACTCAGCAATTACCTAGTAATTGATTTAAGATTGATTATCGCCGGGATAACATTTTAATGTTGATAACTATCAGAATGTGAAATTATTTGTCTTTATAGACCTGTTTTCCCGGCTGATTGATGCTCCGAGGGTTAATGAGGCATGAAAAAGCAACATATTCTTTAGAACGGGCTGTGATCCATCTTCACTTGCAGCATTTGTAGCTCTTGCTTGGCTGGTTTTAGGACTCAGTGTACAATACACGGTGTAAGTGTGGCCTCTCATCTGTGTCCATGGGGTCACCGCTTCATATTCTCTCCGTGGATAGATAAAGAATAAGGCAGGGTATAGATGAGCGTAATATGGCCGCTGTTTGCATCTGTATTATGGATGCAATGGCCCAGATTTATCAAACTGTGTGAGAGAAAAAGTGGAGTGATTTCCCCACAGCGACCAATGAGAGCTCACCTTTCACTTTACCAGAGCTCGTTAGCTGAGCTGTGATTGGTCGCTGTGGGGAAATCACTCCACTTTTTCTCTCACACAGTTTGATAAATCTGGACCAATTTTCAATCCAGTGACGAAAACTGAAAATATCATAGATAACTAGATCTGCAGTCGGGCCGGGACTTGCAGCGCTAATAGAGTAGTAAAAATACACTTATCCGAGACTAGGCTTATTCTTCATGCATCCAAAGTCAGAATATGAACTGGATTTAAAGGAGTACTCCGACCCTAGGCATCTTATCCCCTATCCAAAGGATAGGGAATAAGGTGTCTGATTGTGGGGGTACCGCTGATGGGGACCCCCGTTATCTTGGCTGCGGCACCCCAGACATCCGAAGCACAGAGCAAACTTCGCTCCATGCCGGATGACTGGCGATGCGGGGTGAAGGCACGTGGCATCACGGTCACGCCCTACTCTTGACATCCCGGCCATCACGCCCCCTCCCATAGACTTGCATTGAGGGGGCGAGCCTGTGATGTCACGAGCAGGGCGCAGTCAGCAGTGGCGTCTCTAGGGGCGGGCCACAGGGGGCCATGGCCCCCCTAGATCAGGCCGTGCCCCCCCCCCCCCAATTTTAAATAAATAGGGCTGTCGCGATACTAGTATCGGGGCCAGGGGCGGACTGACCGGCTGGGTAAAGAGCCCGCTGCAGCTGCTGAGGATATCCCTGGCTGCTCCTGGTCTGCGTATCATTAGCAGAGACAGGCAGAGCAGGGATGAAGGTACCTGATGATGGCTCCGCCCCCAGCACAGGAGAGGAGGGGCCGAGAGCTGACAGACCTCCGGAACACAGAGCAGCTTCATGTGAGGTGAGTGATGTCCCGTGTCCTCCCTCTCTCCCCCCTGATCAGCAGTCTATCCTGGGGCTGGGTCATGTGTATAGTAGAGTCCAGTGGGGTCACTTTCCCTCCTTCAGTGTCCACAGGTCACAATATCAGAACAATTTTTGGGAAAAATCGCGGCGAAATTGTGCAGTTTTACCCCGATTTACGAAAAATCACGGTAAAACTGTGCAATTTTGCAGCGATTTTTCCAAAAAATTGTTCTGATAATGTGACCTGTTGGAGACCTGTGGACACTGGAGGAGGGAAAGTGACCCCTCTGGAAGGACAACATATGAACACATTAACCCCTCATTAACCCCTCAAGGGTACATTCACATGTACAGGATCTGCTGCATATTTTTGCTGCATATTTTGTGCAGCTGATTTTGCAACCCATTAGCTTCAATAGGTAGCAAAATCAGCTGCAGAAAATATACAGCAGATCCTGTACATGTGAACGTATCCTAAGGGCTCATTCAGGGGTGGATCCACAGTGTATTTTACATTCTGTGCCTGCTCATAACGGCAATCCTCCGCTATACTCGTGCACATCATGGCCGCTCCTCCTGCTTCCTGAGCTAGGCTGAGAGCAGCCGCGATGTGTGTGAGTATACACATAAAAGCGTGTCTGCTGGTAGCGGAGGATTGCTGTTTTGAGCAGGAACAGATGGAGGCAGCACTGTAGGGTCCATTGTCAGGGGATCCATCCGTGTAAATGAAACCTAAGGACACAAGGCGTATGTGTACGCATGGTGCCTGCTCCCACTGTGTTGTATATATCATTAGCTAGAACCTTCAGCTAATGCCAGACATCACCAATCAGGCTGATGTCCGACATTAACACTTTAGATGCCGCTATCAAAGTTGATGGTAGTGTCCAAAAGGTTTAACGCCTTAAGGACTCAGCGTTTTTTCCGTTTTTGCACTTTTGTTTTTTCCTCCTTACCTTTTAAAAATCATAACCCTTTCAATTTTGCACCTAAAAAATCCATATGATGGCTTATTTTTTGCGCCACCAATTCTACTTTGTAATGACATCAGTCATTTTACCCAAAAATCTACGGCAAAAATGAAAAAAAAAATAATTGTGCAACAAGAATGTATGAAGATTTGGAATTACATTTTTTTTTTTTTTTTTTTTTAAATTAAACATGTTCTGCACAGTGTGTGTATGTGTGTGTGTGTGTATATATATATATATATATATATATATATATATATATATAATTGCCCCCCCCCCACTTTCGTCACTGGCCCGCCATGTGCCCCCCCTAAATATGAATGCTGGAGTTGCCACTGGCGCAGTGTTGAACCTGTAGCGGAGAGATCGCGGGGGTCCCCAGCGGCAGGATCCCCGCGATCAGACATCTTATCCCTTGGATAGGGAATAAGATGTCTAGGGGCGAAGTACCCCTTTAAAGAGCGACTCCAACATGAGGTAAACAAATAAAAATTGCTACAGTGGAATATAGCATTGCTCACCTATCTGCCCCAGTTCTGAACCCACCAAAATCCATTTGTTTTGTGGTTATGTAATCCTCTTCCCTACCATACCCCTCACTACTACCTGGATGACCAGCTGCTCAGTTCTACAATTCTCAGAAAACATTGCTTTCCCTCAGCTGTCCATCACAGCCCTCCCACCCTGCCTACTTTCCCACAGCAATTTCCCCACCCAGAGCTGTTGCAGAACATTTCAGTACACATCAGGTTATTGCTCCATCTTTAGAATCTGCTGCATTTATTCCCTGTCTGTTCCTCTGCCTGTGGCATTGTTCAGCACAAGGCAGCATGCTGTAAACTCACCTAATTCTAACAGTCCCAATAAAGATGAATATGAATATGTGTTTATTACAGGTAGATGTTGATGTAGCTGTAGGGTCTGTTAAGAGAGGCATGACATCCCTCAAAGGGTGGGGCTTAAGCTCAGGGACAAGATCAAGCCATGGCTCCTGAGACTGCAGAGATGATGAATCATTTCAGGAGAGAGGGAGGAGACAGGGAAGCAGGAGACAACACCATACTGATAATGTGAGGACTACACAACTTCCTGCCAGGTGAATCACATAAAAACATGCTCAGTCAGTTCAATTTGTGACAACACTATACTGTATAAGTCAGTTATATATCTTGGGGTGACCTTTTTCTTGTTCAAAAATGATACTGGAATACCCCATTAAAGAGACATTCCCATCTGGAACATGATACAGATCCCACTTCTATCTCAGGATTAGGAGGTCCCCGAAACACTCCAGCCTGATTGTGGTAGTGATAATGGGAGATACTGTACTTGAATAGTGTAGTACCATGGGCTATGCTGTTTCTGTAAGTCCCAAGTTACATTAACAGTAGAGTTGAGCAAGCTTTTTTCTAAAAAGTTTGGTTTGCAGAGAACAGGTTCTTAACAAACCAGCAATGAAATTAGCCTCAAAATGTGTATAACACTGCCTAAAAGCTCTAAAGCCCTGTATAACATGGCTAGGGTCATCTATGAATGTATTCAAGTAGTTTTAGGGTAGGGTAAAACCATATTTTATGCTGCGGATCCCACGGTGACCCGACCCATAGTTAGCAATCCAATGGTCTGAGCAGCCACAAAGGGGCCTGCGAGTCGTGAAGTGCACTGGCAGTCTACTCAGACATTGTGGTGAAGCCGCAATGTAAAAGTACACTGCGCATGCACTCGGCAACTCGCAGGCCCCTGTGTGGCTGCTTGAAGCAGCGGATTGCCTCTGCAGAGCAGGACAGGGGGTGGGATGAGGTGGGGCGGGGGGGTTGACAACAGTTTGAGGCACACTATGGGCCAGGTCACCGATGTAAAATACGCTACAGATCTGTTACATGTGACTCTACCCTTAAAGTGTTTTTAAGGCTAAGTTAATGTCGACGCTACAGCGACATGCTGTAAGCCATGAAAATTCTAAAATAAAGGTGCATAAAGTATTCCTTGTTGTTTGCAGATGCCTGCCGGTGTTAAAATGCACATGGGGGTATTGAAAGACACAATGGCTTTTTCCAAGAGTTCCAAAATGTATCCCTTATTGGGAGTTGTAACAGGATTGGTGTCCCAAAATGGCGAAGAAGAAATAGCTTTTGTATTAAAAGCCAAAAAAAGTATCCCTTTTTTGGGATGATAAGTTGTGTATATGTAGACCTGGCTGGTAAAAGCAACAGCAAGAGTGGTGGACTGGTGTAGTAGCCAGTGAAAAGCAGGCAGTGGTGAACAAGTGATACTTATAGCCAGGTAATGCTGCTCCATGGGGGACATTTACAGTATCAATGTTGATGTAAGGTAGTAAAGATTTAATTTGCACAAATAATAAATACAGCAAAAAGTGGTGCACAGTACACCAAACAGTAGACAACTTTGAAAGATGTCCTACCGAAAAATTGCGCAAAAAATGCAATTGTGCCAAATTTTCAGGGATTTTAAGAACATTGAAGTGGTGTAAAGCTGATGATGAATGTACCTTTTAGAGTTCCTAAACTCGGATCCTCGCTGTGCCTAACTTTTTTTTTTTGCAGGAATGGGACTGTGCCTTGTTTGCTCCATTTGTTAAGATAGAAAAGAATTTCCATATGGCAGGTTTAAGGATTTCTCCCTGGGGATAGCTCTGGGATCGTCCTTAACACCGCCACGGGACATGTTTCCTCACAATAAACCGGCAAACAACAGTTCTTTATGCAAGTCTGGCTCCTCGCCAGCTTTATTAGATAGGTTGCAGGATGAATAAAACATAAAACAGGAACAAACAAAACCCTAGACCGTCTAGTCACTAACTAAACAATCCAGCATGCCCTGACTATCCACTGGTGGGCTTTTCCCGGCCAGTTAAACTTATGCCTCCTGTAACCTTCTACTCACTGTTCACACACAGCGTTTGCAACCTCTTGCTGTTTGTCTCATCCACATCACTCTTTGGGGCCACTCACAGCTCGGGCTGTATGTTCCTCAGCAGGACCCCAGCCTCTCCCCTACAGCCATCTTGCTGTCTTCTAGGGAGAGCCCAGACTATAGTGTTTCTTACAAGCAAACTTTCCCTTTCTGCTACCTCATTAATTAGGCCACAGGTGGAGGTTTCTCCAGGGTTAACTAGGGAAATGTACCCTATCCTTGCCACACTGTTACACAGGATGCCATAAAGAGATAGTTACATCACCACCTGACTGTGTGCCTACTTTGGAAGGCTTTTTTTTTTTAAACCTGCATATGCAGCAGCATTGCCAACACCTGCTCTTGAGCTGATCAGACCAACAAGCCCGCTGACATCATCAAACTCCTCCTCATCGTCCCCACCACTTCTCTCAGTATGAACCTCTCATGTCTGATCATGGGCTCCTTGCTTCCACTCAGCATATCCACCATGATGCCTTACAGTATCTCAACCACACAGAAAAAGAGAGTTCACAAAATTCCACTTAAATTTAAAATATAAATCATTATTACCATTATTACCATTATTGCCGAGTTTTTCAGCACGATTTTTCGTGCTGAAAACACCCCCCTCGGCTTATACTCAAGTGAACTCTCCACCCGCAGTGGTCTTCAACCTGCGGACCTCCAGAGGTTTCAAAACTACAACTCCCAGCAAGCCCGGGCAGCCATCGGCTGTCCGGGCTTGCTGGGAGTTGTAGTTTTGAAACCTCCGGAGGTCCGCAGGTTGAAGACCACTGCGGCCTTCGACATCATCCAGCCCCCTCTCACCCCCTTTAGTTCTGTACAGTACTCACCTCCGCTCGGCACTGGTCCGGTGCTGCAGGACTGTCCGGTGGGGAGGTCGTCCGGTGGGATAGTGGTTCCGGGCTGCTATCTTCACCTGGGGCGCCTCTTCTAAGCGCTTCGGGCCCGGCCTCAGAATAGTCACGTTGCCTTGACAACGACGCAGAGGTGCGTTCATTGCCAACGTACTTCTGCGTCGTTGTCAAGGCAACGCCTCTATTCCGGGCCGGAAGCGCGGAGAAGAGGCGCCCCCGGTGAAGATGGCAGCCCGGAACCACTATCCCACCGGACCACCTCCTCACCGGACAGCCCTGCAGGACCGGACCAGCGCCGAGTGGAGGTGAGTACTCAGAACTAAAGGGGGTGAGAGGGGGCTGGATGATGTTGAAGGCCGCAGTGGTCTTCAACCTGCGGACCTCCGGAGGTTTCAAAACTACAACTCCCAGCAAGCCCGGACAGCCGATGGCTGCCCGGGCTTGCTGGGAGTTGTAGTTTTGAAGCCTCTGGAGGTCCGCAGGTTGAAGACCACTGAGGGCGGATGATGAGAAGAGGATGATGAAGGGGGGGTGTGGGATGATGACAAGAGGATGATGAAGGGGGGGTGTGGGATGATGACAAGGGGATGATGAAGGGGGTGTGTGGGATGATGACAAGGGGATGATGAAGGGGGGATGTTTGGGATGATGACAAGGGGATGATGAAGGGGGATGTGTGGGATGATGACAAGGGGATGATGAAGGGGGGATGTGTGGGATGATGACAAGGGGATGATGACAGGTGATGATGATGAGGGTCTGGATGATGACAGGCGGTGATGATGATGAAGATGTTAATGACGGGTCTGGATGATGACAGGGGGGGGGTGATGTATTTCCCACCCTAGGCTTATACTCGAGTCAATAACTTTTCCTGGGATTTTGGGTTGAAATTAGGGGTCTCGGCTTATACTCGGGTCGGCTTATACTCGAGTATATACGGTAACTACAATTCATAAAAAGTAGGGACAGTAATATCACAAATCTGGACTTAGATGAGGGCCACAGTGATTAGGCCGGGCAACCAAACAGAGAGCCAATATTCAGTTTTTATGTAAATACCTAGGAGCACATATATGATGAATGATATAGATGCACTCTTAACCTGAAGGGATTAGTTGTATATTTTAAATTTAAGCAGAATTTTGTGAACTCTCTTTTTTTTGTGTGGTATTCAAATGCTGAGGCTTTTCCCGCTATGTTTAGGATCGAAAGAGACACCATGTAGCTATGGATGCTGTATATAAATATAGGTGTCAATTGGGATTCCTTTTGTTTGTATTTCTAGTATCTCAACCAAACCTACCACCACCAGTCCCACTATGTGCAATGCTCAGCCACTGCTTCCACCTCCACCACCTTGGCAACACACTCCAAAGGCTGACCATGACACAACTCCTCCTCGTGGCTAATGCTATCCTTCTGCTTAACCCTAGAGGGAGAAGCAAAGACAGATGATGGAACCAACCATCTAGAACTGACATTTCCACCGTGCCATGTAACTGTAGACAACGAGAAATCCACTGACACCTATGACTACCAATGTCCTATCATCAGACTTCTACCTCCTCTTGAGAAGACCTCAAACTTGTCAACTAGTCTACAATGGCCGTACTATCCTCGGAAGCCACACAACCTCTGGAAGAAAGGGAGAACTCTGATTGACTCACGTGGCTGCTACTACTACCAACAGGCAGCTGCTGCTACCTGTACTGGTACAGGTATCTTGCCTTTAGATGGCTATTCCGCATATGCTCTCAATGCTTTTAAATGCATAGGTATGTTAAACCTAGGTAGAAATACTATGTTTGATTAAACTCTGAAAATACACATAACTTGGCCTTAGATGGCTATTCCGTGTACACTTTCAACACGTTTAAATGCATATTTATGTTAAAATACAGGCCAGCCCACTACTTTCCTCAGCTTGGTAGGTATTGTAATGTGATAGCTTTTATTTGCTTGTTCTGCAGTCAGACTGCTAAAACTCATGCTCAATATTCAGCACAATCTGCAGAAAAAAAATTACATTTGCAGATTTTTTAATTTTTTTAATCAACTTGTGACAGACAACAATATCAATTTGTAATTTACTTCTATATAAAAATCTCAACCCTTCCAGTACTTATCAGCTGCTGTATAGTACAGAGGAAGTTGTGTAGTTCTTTCCAGTCTGACCACAGTGCTCTCTGCTTCCTTCTGCCCAGAGCAGGACAGGTTTGCTATGGGGATTTGCCCCTGCTCCAGACAGTTCCTGACACAGACAGAGGTGTCAGCAGAGAGCACTGTGGTCAGACTGGAAAGGACTACACAAATTCCTCTGGAGAATACAGCAGCTGATAAGTACTGGAAGGATTAAGATTTTTAAATAGATGTAATTTACAAATCTGTTTAACTTTTCTCCAGAGTACCCATTTAAAGGGGTATTCCGGCCAAAAACATCTTATCCCCTATCCAAAGGAAAGGGAATAAGATGTCTGATCGCGGGGGGCCCGCTGCTGGGACCCCCCGCAATCTCCCTGTAGCAGCCCGCATTGTACGCGTGGCTGCGTCTGCTTTTTTCTGAAAGCTCCGGGCTTCCGAGACGGGGACGTGACGTCACGCCATGCCCCCCTCCATTCAACGCCCTCTCCCATAGAAATTAATGGAGGGGGCGTGGCATGACATCACGTCCCCGTCTCGGAAGCCCGGAGCTTTCAGAAAAAGCAGACGCACCCATGCGTACAATGCGGGCTGCTGCAGGGAGATCGCGGGGGGTCCCAGCAGCGGGCCCCCCACGATCAGACATCTTATTCCCTATCCTTTGGATAGGGGATTAGATGTTTTTGGCCGGAATACCCCTTTAAGAGCTTTAATGCTCCCTCCTCTCAGCTCTGACTGATGGCCCTAGCATCCAAGTGGAAGAGTCGAGGACCTGGCAGCTCCTAATTGGGGAGATCATAGTACCAAAGAAGAAGAGCCCACCTCCTGGACACTTGTCATAGCAGGTTATACGGCAGTGTTCTTCAAACTGTGCACCTCCAGAGGCTGCAAAACTACAGCTTCCGTTGGCTGTCTGGGCATGCTGGGAGTTGTAGTTTTGCAACATCCCAAAGGCCCAGGGTCTAGAGACCACTGCTTTAGGGTATCCGCACTTTTCATGGCTGAAACATGTTACGTTTGACTATTAAAGAACCTAGCTCTGCTAGATCTGTATGTGCGACATCGATACAGGTAAGAATAATGCAGCTCAATGTCTGGGTGCTGTGCATTTTAAGAACGCTGCTTATTCTAGACATGGATTATTTTATTTATTTATTTATTTAAGTTTTATATAGAGAGAAATATAACTTCGGCAGTGTTTATTTTTAATTTTTTCAAGGCAATACCAGCCTTATTCATAGCAATGTCTGGTTTCATACGTATAACAATGGAGATGGATGCAGAATTTTCTAGCAGCCCATAAGAGAAAATCAATCAAATACAAGCACAACAATTAAAAAAAGTAAAAATCATATCTTATATTATGTGACACCAAACGAAAGCGACTATTTTGATTTATGTGTGTGTATGTATATATATATATATATATATATATATATATATATATATATATATATATATATGTATATATATATATATACACACACACACACACACACACACACACACATATATATATATATATATATATATATATATATATATATATATAGATAGATAGATATAGATATATATATATATATATATATATATATATATATATATATAAATATATAGACACAGTATATACGTTACTTTCCTGTAAACGTTCTGGAAAACATGTAAATGACCCTGCATGGAGCTATATTCTCTGTAGATTTGCATTTATTAATGAGTAGAAGTAACTGTGCCGCTTTTTTAGACAAAGGTTAATCAAAAATTCAACGCACAGATTCAAAGACAACAGTGCCACCTAGTGTCTGAATGAGAATTCTCCGGGACAAAGAAGAGCCACATTTTTTTTGACCATCATGGCAATGGTCTTTGGACCAGTGTTTCCCAACCATTGTGCCTCCAGCTGTTGCAAAACTACAACTCCCAGCATGCCCGGACAGCCTTTGGCTGTCCGGGCAATGCTGGGAGTTGCAGTTTTACAAAAGATGGAGGCACCCTGGTTGGAAAATAATCATCTAGACGATGTGCATACTGTACCTAGTTTTTTCATTTTGATTTTGGAACAAAATCTAATTACAATTTGTTGGTATTTTAGGATTATTATTTTGGCTGCAACATCTTAACCCCTTTATTTTTGCAATGATTTTAATCTGGTTCAATGGAGGCTTTTTATGGATGATAAGCAATCTGCACATTGTTTTCTCACTCATAGTCACTATGGAAAGAAATGCCCAAAGTGTTAGACTATGCTCACACCTGGCAATGTCCGCAGGGCATGCCGGCACTAGGACCGCACGAGAATGCAACGTCTCATGGATAGCTTCGCATTCTGCGTGCAGTCCGTGGAAAGAATGGACAGGTTCATTTTTTCTGTGGACATAGAAATCGGGAGTTCCATGCCAGATACACCTGGCGCAAAACTTCTACCGAGTGCACAGCGCAGCAGAATCCCATTGAATTCAATGGGACTAAGATGCAGCGGAATTTCCAAATCCATACGGAAATTCCGAGGTGTAAACATAGCCTTCGTCAAATAGACTTTAAATGGAGCAGCCAAGCACATGGTTTACCACTGGCCCCATTTAGACTCTCCTTAATCAATATTCCAGGGCTGTGAAGTAACGGGCGCAAGGGTGATATCTGTGTACTTTATTATTTCTGGATTTATAATATCCTTTCATTGTTTCTAAATTCTTGTTTAATGTTATTTTTCTTTATTACTTATTGTAGTTGCTGTAATTGTGTTTAAAACTTGGAAAACCCAATAAAAACACTTTGAATATAGACTCTCCTGATCAGGGTTGTATGGTAAGGAGAAGGGAGATGGCTCTGCCAATTCTGTCACAGTCTACACAGCAAAGCTGAAATGTGAGCAAAAGACAGAACAAAGGAAGCACTCACCCAGTAGAAGAAAAGTTGGTCTTTATTCTTCATTTATAGTACAAACAACAAACACAGCATGGCATACCATAGATTACAGGGGTGTCTCGGACAGCCCTTTTGTGCGCCTATGTGCACTTCCCCCTGCCAGCTTATTGTTTGTGCCCCCTTGGGTGTAATATTTCATGAGTAACAATCAATGTTACCAAAAATACAGTTGTTTATTGGGGTATGTTGTTTATTGGGGTATGTTCACATGTTCAGGTTTTTAATTGTGATTGCTAAATACAAAGCAAAAAGGTAATCAACTCACCCCTCGGTAGTCTCCGCCGAGGCACGGCGGTGCTCGGCAGCACCTTGAAGCTACTTGAAAGGAAGGATGTCCAGCTCATATAGGGGGAGATTTATCAAAACCTGTGCAGAGGAAAAGTTGCCCAGTTGCCCATAGCAACCAATCAGATCGCTTCTTTCATTTTTAACAAGGTCTCTGTAAAATGAAAGAAGTGATCTGATTGGTTACTATGGGCAACTGGGCAACTTTTCTCTGGACAGTTTTTGATAAATCTCCCCTATGGGGGGATGCCATCACTCCCCCTCCATAGACTTGCATGGATGGGGTGGGGCATGATGTCATGAGGGGGCAGGGCCATGACATCACAAGCCTCCAGCAACGGATCTAAGTGTTCGGAACATTTTGTTCCAAACGCTGAGGAGCAGAGTAACCGTTAAATTAAGCCCTCAGATATGCAAATTACACTGTGGTGCCTAATTTGCATATTGCAGTGGTCCCTTCACCAGTTAATCACTTCTCCTCTATCAATTAAGGGGCTAGAGGAGGTGACCAGCGCACAGAGGGGGTGGCTGATAGATGAAGGATTAGAACTGTGCTGGGCTCTAGCAGCTCTCAGCACTGGTGGGGCAAATTAACAATTGGGAAGCATGAATGGATTTAGAGTCAAAAGTTCTATATAGCCCTTATTTTATACCCTAAAAACCTGCTTAAGCGTTTATTCACACATAAAGTATCCTGCGCTGATTTGATGCGCAGGATTTGAAGTTTAGTCAATTTGTTTACAATGAAATCTGCAGCAGAAAATCCTGTAGATCAAATCTGCGCAGGATACTGTATGTGTGAATGGACCCTTAAAGCATACCTGTCAGATCCCCCCCCCCCCAAAAAAAAATAAAAAATAAAACTGATATATGTTGCTCAGTACTTCATCCTAATCATGTACATCAAATTGTTATGTGTCTCCCACCTTTATTTCTCTTAGAATTGCATTTATTTACTTGTCATCATTGCTCAGTGAAGTTTCTGTCCATGCCGAGGCATGGGGCGTGTCCCTCTCTTCTCCTCACTATGATGACTCCTCCCCCTCACTCTGCTCTGACTCACAGAAGGCCCTGGACCTGCCTGCAGCCCTGTCAATCACTCATGGTGTCGATGACCACTGGACACTGTAGGACTGTTATGTGTCCCAGGAGGCAGGGGACCTAGTGGCTAGTTTTTTGACTGGATTTTTCAGTATGAAATACTAAAAAATTTCTGATTAAATCAATTGAAAAACATATTGTTTTTACATGCTTTATAACATATCAAAAGTTAATGTATCTGGCAGTGGCCATTTATAGGAGTTGTCTAGTTTTTAAAGCCTATTGAAATACACCCTGTTAGGAAATTCTGAATTAAAGGGGTACTCCAGAGGAAGTTGTATAGTTCTTTCCAGTCAGTGCTCACTTCTGGCTCCTCTGTCCATGTCAGGAACTTTCCAGGTCAGGAAAGGTTTGCTATGGGGATTTTCTCCTACTCTAGACAGTTCCTAACATGGACAGAGGTGTCAGCAGAGAGCACTGTGGTCAGACTGAAAAGAAATTCAAAAAGAAAAGAACTTCCTCTATAGTATACAGCAGCTGATAAGTACTGGAAGGATTACGATTTTTTAACAGAAGTAATTTACAAATCTGTTTAACTTTCTAGCACCAGAACAAATGATGTTTTCCAACGGAGTACCCCTTAAATAGAGGTGAGTCCTCTATTCAGGTTCCTTATCTGTCATCCAGAGTAGAGAGCGGCTATAAAGAGTCTCTCGCTTTCTCTGTAGCTAAATTGTAGTCACAGATAACATTGGCTTTATTTTTATTGTAGCTAAAAAGCAGCCAAACAGCAATACATAAAAAACTCAACACAACAAGTAAGCATCCCCTATGGGTGCGGAGTTACCTGAACAGCAACTTGAGGAGTACCTGTCATCAAACCATTTTCTAAACTAACTAAAAGATTATATTCCCTAACTACTCCTAACATTCCTCCTGCCCTTAAAATATTTCCAAACTTTAAAAAGCTGTGTATCATACCTTTCCCCTTGCTCACATTGTATGAGCTCCCGGCAGGAGAAAGTGGGTGTTCCCCAGCAGGCGCTACATCACTGAAGCCTATGAGAGCTGTGCCTCCCCATGTCCTGCATGCACTTCCTGATTGGTCTCCCACAAAACAGAGCCACCTAGTGGCCATGTTTTCAATCACATTAAAGGGTTACTCCGCTCCCCAGTGTCCGGAACATTGATTTCCGAACACTGAGTGCGGGCTTCCGTGTTCACCCCTCCCCCTTGTGACTTCACGCCCCGCCCCCTCAATGCAAGTCTACGGGAGGGGGCGTGACGCCCCCTTCCCATAGACTTTCATTGAGGGGGCGGGGCGTGATGTCACAGGGCAGGGTGTGACATCACATGGGGGTGGGGGTGAACACGGAAGCCCATACCCAGCATTCGGAACTCAATGTTCCAGACGCTGGGGAGCGGAGTTACCCTTTAAAAACATATAAAGGTTGAGTGTCTTAAAATTACATAAGGAACAATATATTCAAAGTTTAGTTTGGTGACAGGTACTCTTTAAAGTTTTACGTAATAAATTATGGAATGCTCGTGGATCATCAGAGTAATAATGGTTCTGTTGGCAGAGATACAGAAGACCTGAAGCATGACGTGACTGATTCGTCTTCAGCAGTCGACTGTCATCTATTTTAATGGAAGCAAATCTACTCACACTATTGGTGATGAAAGTGTTAAATTTGTGGTCTGTCACCTGTGGTAAAGAACTCGCAAAAAGGGAAAGGTGTATATATATTTAAAGAGATGACTCCGACGCGGCAGCTCCCACAGGGGGTGACTGAAATACTCATCTCAGATGAGCTCATGTTTTATTAACTCCCCTTTATATCCTGTCTGCCCATTAAACATGACTTTTTAATTGTCCCCTGCCCTTGGCATTTTGTCGGTCTTGAAAAAGATTTTCCTACTTGCAGGTAACGTACGTAATTTTTTAACTACAGAATTGTCAGGATTTACTTATTTCATGGTCCCATTTTTTACAGTATTTGTTCACTGTATCAGGTCTCCTTTATATTGTTTTATTAAAGGGGTATTCCATTTTTTTTTTGTTTTCTACTAGTGTAGTTCATAATATAGCGTCTGTACCTGTGTTTGATGGTGGTCTTGCATTTCTTCTGTGATTTTTGCCCCAATGTTTATTTTTAACAGCAAAGAAAATGAGTGTTGTCTTCTAGCTTTTTCCAAAGTTGCAGTGCAGCCCGAGACATGACATTACTAGTTAGGTGTTCAGAGGGAGCCTGTCTATGCTTCAATGGGTGGAGCGCCTGCTGGGTGGGAGGGAGATCATTCTGCATGGAATTGTAGTTTTGCAACAACTGGAGGCATCCTGGTCAGAAAACACTGGTCTATTGCATTGAAGGGATCAAAGGTGTGCTTCACTGGGTGGGGTGGCTGATGTGTGGGAGGGGAAAAAAGTGACCTCACACTTACAAACAAGGAATCATGGGATTTGTAGTTTAAGAGAAAGAACTCCAACAGGAAATAGCCAGTTGAAAAAAAGATAGCCTCAGCATTATGGTAATCTCACAACACAGCCATTTAGCCCCAAGACATGCGCAAATCCTTCCAAAGCATGTCAATTCAGTAAGTACTAAAATCCCCTTATGGTGGATAACCCCTTTAAGTGACTTGCCTTAGTAAACAGTAGAACCACGTTAGTGGTTTCAAACTGTGGCCCTCCAGATGTAGCAAAACTTCAACTGCCAGCATGCCCGGACAGCCGTTGGCTGTCCGGGCATGCTGGGAGTTGAAGTTTGCAACATCTGGAGGGCCACAGTTTGAGACCACATGAAGAGAGATGCAGCAAAAATTTGCTGAAAAATATGAATCTTATCGGATCATACAACCCACTCCACTGTTTTATGAAAATATTACAATTCTCCAATTCAGGGCTTGAGGCAGCAGTTTGAATGTATTTATCGAGTTCATGAAATGGAATGTGTATTTACCTACTGAGAAATTGGCTAAAGAACCATTTTTTTCTACCGTATAAAACCATGAAGACTAAAACTGAGAACTGCTGAGATCTGCTTTAAAAAAAAAACTATTGTCTTAAAGGGGGAAAACACAATTCTGGTGATTCACACATCAGCAAATCAGAGGAATGTAAATATTTAAGGGAGAAGTATCATGCTTAAAGAGTACCTCTCATGATTCTGTTAAATGTTATAATCCTCCCAGTTCACTGCCCCCATCATGATAAACCACCCCCTGACTTTATTTTTTATAATTTTTTTAGTTTTCTACCTTGATATCGCTCTGTATTTTCTGCTCAGTCTCAGCCAGATTCACAGACTGGAAAGGGGCGTTCCCCAGCAGGTATGACATCATCTGAAGCCATACAGGGAGAACTTCCTCCCTCACTCTGCTACACACAGCCCAGAGCAGTTCAGTGTGAGATGAGCTATCATTGGCTAAGCCTGCACCCCCCCCCCCCCCCTCAGCATTTCCTGATTTTGGACTCCAGGCCAGCAGGAGTCCAAAGTCTGTGCAAGAGATAGAGGGAAATGTGCTACAGACAAGTAGGGAGACACCTAGTGGCAGCTTTTTCAAACACAAATAAAACATAGAAAACTTCATTTTTTTTTAAAACAAAGTACATTAGAAAGATTTTTTTATTTACCATAAAGAGTGCAATAGCAAAAATTAGTTTTCATGATAGTGCCCATTTAAAAACATATACAAAGGATAGGCAATAATTTTTAGATTGCGGGGGTCTGACTGCTGGACCCACCGTTCCGGGATCTCCTCTACAGGGCCCTGGCTCTCCACCGTGAATGGAGCACGTCGACCCGCTCCATGTATCTTTTTGGGAGAGCCGGAGATTGACGAGTGGAACTCCCATAGAAATACAGGGGGGGCATGTTGGGCTCTGCTTTGTGCCGGGGGTAGACACACTCCATTCCTGGGAAGACCTGGGGTCCATGCAGGGAATCGCAGGGTGGGGGGGGAGTCCCAGCAGTCGAATCCCCACGATCTGAAACGTATCCCTTATCCTTTGGATAGGGAATAAGCTTTAATGCATGATATATTTCCTTTAAGGTGGTTTGATATCTTTACTCTCTGCCACAACGAGGGATGGAGTGGTGCATCCGGAATAAGGTGGTTCATAACAAAGGCGGCAGAAAATGGTGACACTCATGAAAGGGGAATTGGAACTGGAAGTATTGACGATGATCACTGCAAATTAAGTAGAGTTGAAGTTGTCTACTATATATATATATATATATATATATATATATATCATAACTTGCCTCAAGCTCGGATAGGAAGAGTAAGATCCTGTATTAGTACTCTTCTGCATTCATCCCCCAGATGGCATTATTCACATGAATAAAAAATATGTCTAATAACGTGATGTATATTTCAGAACAACATCTTTGCTCGAACATTCATGCTACATCATCACATCTTGCTGTAGAAACAACATAGGAATGGGCAAAATACCTCTCATAGCTGAGGAAGGCCTGTTGTGCCGCAACACATCCTGTCTGTACCTCTATCCTGACCTGATGTGAATAAACACTACAAGTTATCATGTCCTACATGGTGAGTGCTGGGATTCTCTTATTAAAAGACCTCTTACATCCTATCAAAACAATACAGTGATCCTCAAGTCACAATATGAATTGCTTCCAGGACGACCATTGTGTGTAGAAACCATTGTATGGTGGATCCATTGTATGTTGAGATCATAACTCTATGGAAAGCTGGTTATTGGTTCTGAAGCCCCAAAAATGTCATCCAAAAATAAGAACAAGTGAGGATTAAAGAAAAAAACAGATAGCTAATAGAGATTAAACAAGTCCTTACATATAATAGCAAGAAAGATCTGCTGGGAGCCGTAATCACTGTCTATGTAGAGGACAGGAGCTTCTTCAGGGTCCTGTACAGAACACACAGTGTCCTAAAAAAGTAACATGGAGTCGCCCTCACCTGGTGTCCAAAGAAGCAGGCAACACTGACACAGGTAAAGAGTACAGAACATGTAATACCTCCCTGTACTGTAGAGGGCGCTACCAGACACAAGTCAGTGCATATACTTCAGTAATACAGGTAAAGAGTACAGAATATGTAATACCTCCCTGTACTGAAGGGGGCGCTACCAGACACCAGTCAGTGTATACACTTCAGTAATACAGGTAAAGAGTGCAGAACATGTAATACCTCCCTGTACTGTAGGGGGCACTACCAGACACCAGTTAGTGCATGTACTTCAGTAATACAGGTAAAGAGTAGTACAGAACATGTAATACCTCCCTGTACTGTAGGGGGCACTACCATACACCAGTTAGTACATGTACTTCAGTAATACAGGTAAAGAGTAGTACAGAACATGTAATACCTCCCTGTACTGTAGGGGCACTACCAGACACCAGTCAGTGCATGTACTTCAGTAATACAGGTAAAGAGTAGTACAGAACATGTAATACCTCCCTGTACTGTAGGGGGCGCTACCAGACACAAGCCAGTGCATGCACTTCAGTAATACAGGTAAAGATTAGTACAGAACATGTAATACCTCCCTGTACTGTAGGGGGTGCTACCAGACACCAGTCAGTGCATGGACTTTTGTAATACAGGGGTTTTACCAGTGAATGCCCATTCTGAATGGTCAGATCTTGCAGCAATTGACACGTCTCACAGATCTGGACTGTCTGTAGCATTGTATGTTGTTTGACTTCGGGTTATAATGGTCCAGAAAATATCAAAATATCAGTTTATGTTGAAAATATTGTAACCTGAGGCCATTGAAAGTTGAGGGATCACTGAAATTGTTTTCCAATGCCAATGGGCACAATACTGATGTGTCTGTCCTTACCTTTCCTCTTGGCTTCATATATCTGTGAGATTACCTACCTGCTTTAAATAAATATATGACTTTGCTCTGTTTGGAGTGATTTATGCTATATGTGTGTATAAGTGGCTACGGTTGTGAAGTGAATGGCAGCCTGGCAATGGTTTTGCTAGCACATCACCATAATGTATGTAATTTGTATTGTGAGGAATTGAGTCTTTAATAAATATATTAAAATATAAGGGAGAACAAATCTATAGTTCTTGACCTTTATCCTTACTTCAATAACCACAAGCTACTGAGACAACCTTTATTTCTTTTCCCCTATGAACAACTGTATATGGTATATTTGAGCATTCATTTTAGAAATTTCTTACACATATTTCTCCTTCTGCTCTTGTTCTATCTCTCTGGTCCCTGTTATAATAATCAGATGTGTATTGCCATACCCTACCTCACTAGCATTCTGTGTTCTATTAGCTTTCTTTAGATTCTGACCATTCTTCTGATCCTTGACTTTGCATTTTGCCTTCTGTTTTGGACCTAATGTTTCTCTGTAAGTTTGACTTTTGCTCGTGTTCACTTTGTCTCTGCTTTTTTATTTTGTACTAGGCTGCCTTCTTGGTTTCTGACTCTCTGCCTTGTCCCTGGTTAACCCTTTGTCTACTAATGTTGTACTTTATCTGCCTGGGTGTTGCTGACCAGCATTCCTGACTTACCTGATTCACCGTTCACTTAGCCCAGTGTAGGGACCGTCATCCAGTTTGGGGTCCCTGTTAAGGCGGATCGTCCAGGTTGGGGGGATCTGTGGTTTGTGCATGTAGTAGCCTTGCTGACCATTAACCTGGACATGACAAACATGATTTTATTTTTCAATCCTCTGTTGGGAAATGTTTATGCTACATGTATCTACATGTGGTCAGCCAGAGGATGTGATGTGAATTGTAGCCAGTTAAAGGTTTTGCTAGAATGTCATGATGTGTATTGAATTTGCATAGTGAGAAATAGTCCTTTCATGGGCCCTGTCATGAAAACACGTCAAAATATTTGACTGGTTGGGGTCTGGGGAGTCAAACCCTAACAGATCGCATGAACGAACCAGGAAAAGTACACACTTAGCAAGTTATTTTCTGGTACTGTGTCACGTGACCAGTCAGATTGCATACAGTAAGTCTATCAAACATAAACAGATAAAGAATCATGCCAATATTTTTTTTTTGTGTGTGTGTGTGATAGTTACTCTTAAAAAAATAAAAACTGTGTTCCTTTCATTAAAAGAAAAAAAAAAAACTTTTGACATGTCAAAAGTTTCTATTGGTTGGGGTCTCAGTTCTGAGATACCAATCAATTAAACAAGGGGGAGAAGCGCGTGCTTAAGTGCTTCGCTCCTCGGTTTGCAGCGATCTCCAGCCAGCTTCTCTGGATGGCTCTACAGTATAAACTTATAATGGGGTCACAGGATGGAGATTGCTGCAAGCTGAGGAGTGAAGTGCCATGATGGTGTATGACCAAACTTTTGAACCAAGGGATATTCCGGAATATCCCTTTATACAAAAATGTTGATTCCTTGATTCATCTATGAAGTTAAAGGGGTACTCCATTGCTAGACATCTGATTGCTGACATCTTATCCCCTTTCCAAAGGATAGGGGATAAGATGTCAGATTGCTCGGGTCTGGCCGCTGGGACCCCCTGCGATGTCTGTGCAGACACCCAGCGTTCTGCACTTTATGTTCAGAACGCTGGGTTCGGGCAGCCATGGTTGTGATGTCACGCCACCCCCCTCTTCATGTCACCTCACGCCCCCTCCATTTATGTCTATGGGAGGGGGGATGGCGACTGTGCACGAAGATAGCGGGTGGTCCCAGCAGCTGCACCCCGCAGTCAAATATATTATACCCTATCCTTTGGACAGGGGATAAGATTTGATTAGATGTCTAGTAATGGAGCACCCCTTCAATTTTTATAAGTTTATACTTCATCATCATATCAATAATCAGATATTACTTCTTTAACAATCTAAAATCTTGACACCCACGTCTTAAAACTTTAAAAATCCATATGATAGCAAGTATCCTTGGACTGAGGTATCATCCCCAGCACCTACAAGATCAAAGGCGGTGTTACTTATTATTGTGATCATCATTTGAAGGAAACCCCTGAAGACACCTGTAGTGCGGGATCACATCAAGCTCAGAATGATTCAAGTACCCGGCCAAACTAGGTCATACGTTACTTCGGCAGTCAAAAAAAGTTCTGACTGGCGTGTCATGTTGTTTTAATCTGTCATCACGTTCCGGCAGCTGATGTTCTCTTGCCTTTGACAGTGTCATACAAATGATTAGCAATGTACTTTTTCAAGGTGAACAACCTGCCTGGAGTTCATAAATCTGACAGAAGAGGCATCAAAAGTTTTAAATATTGAAATACTTGAAAAGGCCGACTTAGAAGTATTTTAACTTGATCAATTTAACATGGCTTACATGTAGAAAGGAAATCAGGGAGAAGAGTAACAAAGATTAATTTCTGTCTATTAACATTCTACATCGATCACCAGCGAGGAGCACATGTCCTCCGGTCCGTGTCGAGGGGAGAAGTCCGGGTGTTTTGTGAAATGAATCTGACGTCCACTAATCTGCCTAGCTGACCCCGCTGATCGGATGGGGCACAAATGTATTGCGAAGCATAATTACTTTGGAGCTAAAATCTTTAGTGAGCAGCAAAATGTGGGAATTATAAATCGTGACTGGTTTCTAAATAAATTCCATAATTAAAAAGAACAAGGAAACGAGTTAACGCTTTCCGCTAAGCATGTCGTATGTTACAAGGTCCTCGAAGCCTAAGCAGCAGAACGTCAAGCAGCCCCATGTATCTATATGTTACATAGCCGTGCCTTAGTCAGACTATATTATTGGCCATCGGCTCCATTAGTATCTTTCACAGCCGATGGTCTCAAATTGAGAGGAAAGGTGGCAAATTAAATAATGCCACGCTTCACACATCCTCCTTACCACCTTCCCGGCATGTACCTGCTGTGAAAACATTGCACAAAGTTCAGAGACCATGGTGTTATTCTACATGAACAACGTGTTGCTGACTAAGACTACCATGCATTGTGAATAAACTAAAAATCATATATTCTAAACACCCTTTATTTATTTTTTTTCATCCATTGCCTATAGAGTACTGGTAAATTCTGTAGTACAATGTCAGGTCCCAGTAGGGATCACAATAGCCTTTTCTCAGCTTAGACCCACATAAATAATATTTTTTTTTATTTATTTAGGATCTTAATACACCTATCAGTATGTTTTGAAGAACCCAGAGCATAACCATACAAACACAAGATTAAAAAAAAGAAACACCTTTGCAGATGTCCTTGGTGGGATTTAAACACAGGACCCCAGCACAGCAGTACAATATGGAACATGATGGACAAGGCAGGAGATCTGCAGCTGCGTAGAGGTAGTAGTAGTGGTAGTGGTGACAGTACAGCATGGAACATGATGGACAGGGCAGGATATGTGTGGCTGTGTAGAGGTAGTAGCAGTAGTAGTGGTGGCAGTACAGCATGGAACATGATGGACAGGGCAGGATATGTGTGGCTGTGTAGAGGTAGTAGTAGTGGTGGTGGCAGTACAGTACGGAACATGATGGACAAGGCAGGATATGTGTGGCTGTGTAGAGGTAGTAGTAGTGGTGGTGGCAGTACAGCATGGAACATGATGGACAGGGCAGGATATGTGTGGCTGTGTAGAGGTAGTAGTAGTTGTAGTGGTGGCAGTACAGCATGGAACATGATGGAGAGGGCAGGATATGTGTGGCTGTGTAGAGGTAGTAGTAGTAGTAGTAGTAGTAGTAGTAGTAGTAGTAGTAGTAGTAGTGGTGGCAGTACAGCATGGAACATGACGGACAGGGCAGGATATGTGTGGCTGTGTAGAGGTAGTAGTAGTAGTAGTGGTGGCAGTACAGTATGGAACATGATGGACAAGGCAGGAAATATGCGGCTGTGTAGAGTTAGTAGGAGCAGTGGTGGCAGTACAATATGGAATATGATGGACAACGAAGGAAATGTGCGGCTGTGTTCAGGTAGTAGTAGTGGTAGTATTGGTGGCAGTACAATATGGAACGTGATGGACAAGGAAGGCGATGTGCAGCTGTGTTGAGGTAGTAGTAGTGGTAGTAGTGGTGGCAGTACAATATTGAACATGATAGACAGGGCAGAAGATGTGCAGATGTGTAGAGGTAGTGATAGTAGTAGTGGTGGCGGGACAGTATGGAACATGATGGACAAGGCAGGAGATGTGCGGCTGTCTAGAGGTAATAGTAGTAGTAGTGGTGACAGTTCAGTATGGAACATGATGGACAGGGCAGGAGATGTGTGGCTGTTTAGAGGTAGTAGTAGTAGTGGTGGTGGTGGTGGCAGTACAGTTTGGAACATGATGGACGGGGGAGGAGATATGCAGCTGTGTAAAGGTAGTAGTAGTAGTGGTGACAGTACAGTTTGGAACATGATGGGGACAGGGCAGGAGATATGCAGCTGTGTAGAGGTAGTAGTAGGAGTAGTGGTGGCAGTACAGTTTGGAACATGATGGGCAAGGCAGGAAATATGCGGCTGTGTAGAGGTAGTAGTAGTAGTGGTGGCAGTAAAGTATGGAACATGATGGACAGGGCAGGAGATGTGCGGCTATGTAGCAGTAGTGTACTAAGGCCAAAGTTTGTAGTAAGGCTGTGTATGAGCAGTTCTATGTGTGGGATATGGGGCTGGCAGTGGTTTGTTTGTTAAAAAGCACCTGTCACCAAATAAACTTTTCTAAACTAACAGGCTATGTTCCCTAACTACTCCCAACAACCTTCATACCCTTAAAAAAGCTCTGTATCATACCTTTATTCTTGCTCACATAGTGCAATCTCCCAGCAGGAGAAAGTGGGTGTTTCCCAGCAGGCGTGACATCACTGAAGCCTGCTGGGGGACCACATTTGCCCTCACATGGTCGCAGTGCTGTGATTAATAGAAGACCTCAGGCTCTGTGCATCTTTCAGTGAGGCTCTATGTATGTTTCAATTAGGCTCTGTGCAGCTGTCAATAAAGCTCAGAGAAACACTTCCTGAGTTTGGTCTCCTGCCAGGCTGAGAGGAGACCAAACTCACTGTATTAATTGTGGCAGGGAACAGAACAGAGCCACCTAGTGGCCATGGGAAAGTGTCTGCTAATTACACAAGGAACACTTTATTAAAAGCTTTATTTGGTGACGGGCACTCTTTAAACCAGGAGTGTGGAAGTAATTTAGAACTGCAATGATGATGGTGGTGGTTGTAGCGTTGTGTGAGTTTCTACTTACCATGACCTCGATGAAACCGTCATCTGTATTTTGGTCCCAGGAAATAAATCCTGAAATGCCATGATGTTGGATAACCACTTTAACTTTACTGAACTGGTTGCAGATTTGTGAAGTACAGTGGACAATTAAGATGGTAAAGACTTGAGGTAGAATTTACATTGAAGCTGGTGACCTTGGTAAATAGCTAATGTCGCTGACTTAGTAGAGATTGTGGGAGTTGTAGTACACTTGACTTTAGACAGAAAGCTGACTCTGACTTTGACTTAACAGTTTCTATGCCGTACTGGACTTGTACTGGCTCGCCACAGACTGGACTTGTATAAGGGTTTGGATTATTTGTTGGACAATTTGACAGAAATGATCGGTTCTTGGAAAACTTCAGACTTTAGACATGACTCTCTCTAATGGGGTTCCATTTTAAGTGAGATCCTCATGAAAAGTCCCTCTCTCTCACCGACGTTTTCTTTGGGTAAAGTTGAGATGCCACTGACTGCAGAGCATCCGGCAGAGGGAACCCAGACACTAGTCTGTCACAGAGATAGGAGCGGCCCAGATGATAACCTGTACCTTCATCCAAAAGCTATAGTGCCCATCAGTAATGCTATTTGTACCTTAAAGGGGTACTGTGCCCAAAAAACATGTTATCCCCTATCCAAAGGACAGGGGATAAGATGTCTAATCACCTGGTCCCGCCGCTGGGGTTTCCAGCAATCTCTGGCTGGCAGCAGCGGCGTCTGGAACATGGAAGCTTGGAGCTTCTGTGTTCGTGATGTCACGCCACGCACCCTCCATTCATGTCTCCCATAGTAGTAGTAGTAGTAGCAGTAGTTGCCAGTCATCCGGCACGGAGCAGAGTTCACTGCGTGCACAGATGACTTGGGTGCCGCAGCAGAGATTGTAGGGGTCCCCAGTGGCGGGACCCTCGCAATTAGACATCATATCCCCTATCCTTTGGAAAGGGGATAACATGTTTTTCTGAGGAGTACCCCTTTAAGCGCCTTTTGCTTTTTGGTACTACCTTGAGAGCCGAATTCAACAGAGAGAATTTCGACAAAGTCTGAGACGGCAATGGTATCCTTTGGGGCCTATCTCCATTTAAGGTATGAGAAAAGGGTTCGGGAATACAACCCCCTCAGTGAGGTGAGAGGAGAGGACACAGGAGTTGCTGCATTTTTACTGCCCAGAGGCAGACTTTACACTGACTATAGGATTTCTTCCCTATCCCTGAGGAGTAGTGTGACTAACTGACAGCCAATGTGACTAACTGACAGCCAATGTGACTAACTGACAGCCAATGTGACTAACTGACAGCCAATGTGACTAACTGACAGCCAATGTGACTAACTGACAGCCATTGTGACTAACTGACAGTTGGAATTTCCTTCCCTATCCCAGAGGTATAGGGTGGAAACAAGGGTGGCTTCCCTGATTGGCTGCAGGAGACATGTGGCTATTCACCAGCTGTTACATTTGTACACAATTAACCCTTGCACAGAGAAACACAATAAAATGTATTTTATATCAGACGCAGACCTAAAATACAGATGGGCACCTTAAAAAGGGTCTCGAACCACCCGAACAGAGTTCAAGTATCAAAGGTATTACTGCTCTGGGACATGACAGTGGAAATAGTAGTAATAGTCGTTGTGGTAGTAGTAGTAGTGCAAGTAAAAGTAGTAGTAGTGGTGCTAGTAGTAGTAGTAGTACAAGTAGTACTAGCAGTAGTAGTAGTAGTAGTAGTAATAGTAGTAGTAGTAGTAGCAATAGTAGTAGAAGTAGCAGTAGTAGTAGTAATAGTAGTAGTAGTAGTAGTAGTAGTAGTAGTAGTAGTAGTGGTGCTAGTAGTAGTAGTAGTAGTAGTAGTACAAGTAGTATTAGCAGTAGTAGTACTAGTAGTAGTAGTAATAATAGTAGTAGTAGTAGTAGCAATAGTAGTATAAGTAGCAGTAGTAGTACTAGTAGTAGTAGTAATAGTAGTAATAGTACAAGTAGTACTAGTAGTAGTAGTAATAATAGTAGTAGTAGTAGCAATAGTATTAGAAGTAGCAGTAGTAGTACTAGTAGTAGTAGTAATAGTAGTAGTAGTATAAGTAGTAGTAGTACAGTATGGAACATGATGGACAAGGTAGTAGATGTGCAGCTACAGTATGTAGAGGTGGTAGAAGAAGCAGTAGTACTAGTAGGTACTAGTAGTAGTAGCAATATTAGTAGAAGTAGTAGTAGTAATAGTAGTAGTAGTAGTAGTAGTAATAGTAGTAGTAGTAGTAGTAGCAGTATAGTGTGAAACATCATGGACAAGGTAGGAGATGTGGGGATGTGCTAGCCCTTAGTAGTAGAAGTAGCACAATATGGAACATCATCGACAGTGCAGAAGATGTGCAGCTCTGTAGGGGTGGTAATAGTAGAAGCAGCAAAACAGTATGGAACATAATGGACTGGACAGGGATATGTGGCTGTGTAGGGCTAGTAGCAACAGCTGCCATTTTGAGGAATGCAAAACAAATCTCAAAAGTTTTACAATGTTTAGTAAATTTTGAATTCGTTTGATTTTTGCTTAAAGGGGTACTCTGTCCCTAAGACATCTTATCCCTTATCCAAAGGATAGGGGATAAGATGTCTGATCGTGGGGGTCCCGCCACTGGGCACCCCCGCAATCTCTCATGCAGCACCCACCTGTCTCAGCTGCAGGAAGTGATGATCGCTCTGTGTCTGAAGACTCATGACCCCGGGGCAGAGTATCGTGATGTGACAACTCCGCCCCTTGTGATGTCACGCCCCTCCCCCTCAATGCAAGACTATGGGAGGGGGCGTGGTGTGACGTCACGATACTCCGGCCCCGATGTCGTGAGTATCGTTTTAAACCAACTGGTGCTAAAAAATTACACAGATTTGTAAATTACTTCTATTTAACCTGATAACTATCATGGACGTCGATGCTCGTCCAATGGCCGTTAACAGGGTATGACGCGGGCTCTCGTCTCAAGCCTGCATCATACCGGCCGGCCCCCAGCTGATTCCCGTAGCTGGGGGCCGGCGTTAATAGCCGACATGCGGCGATCCCCGCAGCCGGCTATCAACCCTTTAGATTGCCGCTGTCAAAGTTGAAAGCGGCGTCTAAAGGTGCCTGTATCCCGTCCCTGGTGGTCCATTGGGGTGGATCGCCCCCCCTGCAACGCGATCACGGGCGGGAGATCCACTGCTGAGGTAGCCTAAGGGCTTACCTCTCCTGCTGTGCCATCTCCGGTGCTCAGAATGATAAAGTCTGCCAGGGCCAGGCTTTATCAATCGAGAGCAGAGCACACAGATCAATGGGATTATATGTAACCCCATTGATCTGTATGAGTTATCAAATGATTCCTCCTAAAAGTCCCCTAAAGGGACAAAAAGTGTAAAAAAATAATTTTACGTTTAAGGACACACAAATTAACCCCTTCCTTATTAAAAGTTAAATTCACCCCCCTTTTCCCAAATTCCATATAATAAATATATAAACATAATGAAAATAAACAAATATGGTATCGCCATGTGCATAAATTTATGAACTATAAAAATGTATCATAAATTAAACCGCACGGTCAATGGCGTACGTGCAAAAAAATTACAAAGTCCAAAATAGCGTATTTTTTGTCACTTTTCATACTTAAAAAAAAGGAATAAAAAGTGATCAAAAAGTCTGATCAAAACAAAAAAAAAAAAAATGGTATTGATTAAAACTTCAGATCACGGTGCAAAAAATGAGCCTTCATGCCACCCCGTATGCAGAAAAATAAAAAAGTTATAGGGGTCAGAAGATGACAATTTTAAATGTATACATTTTCGTGCATGTAGTTAGGATTTTTTCCAAAAGTATGACAAAATCAAACCTCTATAAGTAGGGTATCATTTTAATCGTGTGGACCTACAGAATAAAGATAAGATGTCATTTTTACTGAAAAATGTACGGCGTAGAAACAGAAGCCCCCAAAATTTACAAAATTGTGTTTTTTCTTCAATTTTGTCGTACAATGATTTTTTTTCCCGTTTCGCCGTAGATTTTTGGGTAAAATGACTGAAGTCATTACAAAGTACAATTGGTGGCGCAAAAAATAAGCCCTCATATGGATTTTTAGGTGCAAAATTGAAAGGGTTAGGATTTTTAAAAGGTAAGGAGGAAAAAACGAAAGAGCAAAAATTGAAAAATGCTTGGTCCTTAAGGGGTTAAAGGAAATCTGTCATCAGTATCACCCGCACTAACCTGTCATACAGGGTTGTAGTGCGGGTGAAGCGGCACATTCGCCGTAGAGTAAACCTGCTGTGTGAGGAGGGAGGGGGATTATGTATGTGGATGGTAGCTCCGCCCATGCCCCAAGCACCTCATCTACATATGTAGAAAAAGCTATATAACGGCGGAACGGCTGGACAGTTCAGGACACGGTAAGTATCATTTTGATCAGTATCACCCGCACTACAAGCCTGTATGACAGGTTAGTGTGGGTGATAATGATAAAAGATTTCCTTTAAAAATACCATTCCTTTCAGTACTTATCAGCTACTGTATGCTCCAGAGGAAGTTCTTTCTAGTCTGACCACAGTGCTTTCTGCTGCCACCTCTGTCCCTGTCAGTAACTGTCTAGAGTTGAAGCAAATCACCATAACAAACCTCTCCTGCTCTGGACAGTCCTAACAGGGACAGAGATGTTAGCAGAGAGCTCTGTGGTCAAACTGGAAAGAACTACGCAACTTCCTGTGGAGCATACAGCAGCTTATAAGTACTAGGAGGATTAAGATTTTTAAATATAAGTAATTTACAAATCTGTTTAACTTTCTGACACCAGTTGATTTGAAATTTTTTTTTTCCACCAACGTACCCCTTTAAGTGATTAATAATATCCATTTCTTAGCCTGAGGTTGGCTAACATGTTCAATAATCATTTATATATGCAAATTGTTGTCTATATGTTATATTAGAAAATACTTGTGTATTTTTAATTGACTTACCCAAGAACTACATATACTGAGGATGGCGGATTGTAGATCGCATCTCCGACTGGCCTCCCTGGCAGTGAACAGGTTTATCTTGCGTAGAGATAATTACTGCAACATTACTCCATGTTTTTCACATATAATCTTTGTTAAGCTTCTGATAATACATTTTTAGGATCAAAGATGAGTAAATCTTCTCTGTATGCTGTAGGTTATGCATTTTTAATTTCTTTTATATTGGATGGCAGATGTCACCATACTGTACAGGGATGGTGCGACTCCTCATTATACATGGCAGCATTGAATATTCCACCAGGATATTGAGAATGTTATGAGTTTCACGGAGCCGTTTTTCATTTTTTATTAGGGAAATTAATCTAATTGCATATTATCCCAATTGTATGCAAGGCTGTTAATATTACAATGTCATCACAATGATGGAAAGTGACGGATGGACACAATTTTGGACTCATGAGCTGGGCGCTAGATTGATACTTTACCGTTAAAAAAAAAAAAGAAAGAAAAAAGAAAATCAATAGGTAATTTTATATTTTTTCATATTTTTCTCATGTATTTTTTGTTAAAAATTATGAAATTAAGTCAAATTGGAGGTTTGATGTGATGTTTAATTTCATCATTTTTTTTTTATTTTTTTTTTAAACATTGGCATATGGTGTGCTTGGAAAGAATAGCTTCATATAAAAGTTTATATAAGCCATCATATAAATGCTAGTGTAGAGAAAATAGCAAAGAATGAAGTAAAAAAAGAAAATTAGCATTTTACTGCAGCAAAGATATGGGTCCTGTTGCGGCTTTGTGGTTTTTATTAGGATGGAAATTCCAGGAAATATTTCAAGAATTGCTTTTAGACTTGATTCATACATTTTGGGACCTTTTTTTAAGATTTATGCTTTGAATGCATAGGAAACGATTAAAGGGCATTATCCAGCATTATGCAAAAATGTATATCTTGCTGGGGCCAGGAAAAAATAGAGCAAAAACGGCATATACCTAGCCCCAGTCCCCTGCTGGTCCGCTGTAGCTCCTGTTTCATTCTGTCTGGCCCCCCGATCTTTTATTATTTGCTTTCGAAATGAGTGTTCATTGCAAGATCTACCTGCTAATCCAATCACTCAGCATGATGGGACCAAGCTGCTTCCAGTGATTGGCTGAGCAGACAGGTCCTTCAACCAGCATTCATCTCGGTAGCAGGAAGAAAAGAAAAGAAGGGGGGACCAGACGGAGTAAGCAGGACAGTAATTTCTTGTAAAATGCCAAATAACTTCCTTACAGAAGTACTCCAGAATAGAAAAATGTATCCCCTATGCTAAGGATAGGGGATAAGTGTCAGATCGCATGGCGCCCCGGCTCTCCTTCTAAATGGAGCATGTCGACCCTCGCAAAAGGCAGTGACCGACACACCCCCTCCATGCAGCTCTATGGGAGAGCCAGAGGTGAGTGCAGCGCTCCTGCTCTCCCATAGAGATAGATGGCGTGTTGGCCACCACTTCATGCAGTGGTTGACACATCCCATTGAGGAGGGGGGCTGGGGTGCAGGGCGGAGATCGTGGGGGTCCCAGCAGTTTGAACACCCGAAATCTGACACTTATCCCCTCTGCTTAGGATAGGGGATAGGTTTTTCTATCCCGTAGTTCTTCATTAAGGGGGCATTCTAACTTTTTGAAAAACCCAGTAAAAACTTCATATAGACAATAAATAAAGGCATAAAGACATATCTTTCAAAACTCATGCTAATTGCATGTTCACTTTGACCACATGGTTTTCTGCACACAACTGCTACAGTCAATGGCGGACATAGTGATGTCAGCATGGATGGCATTTCACCCCTGAAGTCAGTGATTACATATAGTAATGCATAATAATTATGTAAAGAAAACCCAGGGTAACATAGAATCACAATCACAAGTATGGCAATGTAATTTATTTATTTAAACATTTTTGCATGAAGTGTACTTGTCATATAGAAAAAAAATTTACATACCCCGGGGACATGTCAAAAAGCTTTGCTCAGTGGGGCTCTGGCTGTTTAGATCCCCACTGATTGTAAGAATGATTTCTCCCTGCTTTGTGCACAGAAAATGGGTCCATAGACTTTCTATTGCTGCACATCTCCTGCTATGCGAGTGATTCTAGGGATCAATCACATTTTGGTCATTTTCCCAGAACACGTCATTTTTTTTTTTTTTTACATTTTTTTTTTTATTTTTTTTTTTTAATGGCAGTGCCTATTTTTTCAAGCCTATATGAGTTTTGTCTTGGAGTTAAAAGTGCTGTGATCTATGCCTATAAATTAGAGACAAAAGTCATATACATGACCGCAACTTAAAGGAGTTCTGTGGTGAAAAATAACTCATCCCCTATCCAAAGGATAGGGGATAAGTTATAGATCGTGGGGGGTCTGAGTACTCGACCTCCGGTGATCTGCTGAACGGGGCCTTGGCACTCCTTTAGGTGCTGGAAGGGGGCATGCCGACCATGGAGGGGGATGTCAGCCGCGGCTTCCTGTGGGGGTCAGACCGCCCGCCTCCGGCAGACTGCCAGGGCCCCATTCAGTAGATCGCCAGCAGGTCCCAATACTCAGACCCCCGCGATCTATAACTTATCCCCTATCCTTTGGATAGGGGAGGAGTTAATTTTCACTGCACTACTCCTTTAATTGCTAGCTAACTATGTTTGGATATATTGGCCTCCCATTTTTTGACATTTTGCTGATGTATCCATGCCAGGGAGGCCATAGATGTGATGTAAATTCACCCTCAAGAATTTCTACCCCACAATTACCATTATTGGTTGTCTATAGAGTTTCTAAAAAACCCTTTAGTTTTATTTCTTGCATACCGCGGTATATGTCAACATATGTTGGTGGTATTCCTACTTATACTGGTAACGTAGAGCACAAGTGTACTGTGAACTTAGTTTAGGATGTCTTCTCTTTGAGAATTCTACATGGCTGGAAATATACTTCCCTATTAGCTACTCTATGGAAAAAAATTCTACAATTGGATGTAGAATTGATTTACAGGCACATAAAAGTAGTGTGGAGTGATACCATATATAGGATTTTGAGCTAAATGATTTGTTTTACCAGCAAGCACATACAGCTGCAACAAAATCTGCCAAGTGTGAATGCACAGTTATATCCTTTAAATCTATTTGCAGAACATACAGATAATACCAGATGTTGCTTATTCTGCTTTAAAGGGGTACTCCGCTGCTCAGTGTTTGGAACAAACTGTTCAGAACGCTGTAGCCGGCGCCGGGACCTCGGACGTCATAGCCCCACCCCCTCATGATGTCACGTCCAGCCCCTCAATGCAAGTCTATGGGACAGCCGTCACGCCCCCTCCCATAGACTTGCATTGAGGAGGCAGGTTGTGATGCCATAAGGGGGCAGGGCTATGACTTCACGAGCTCCCGGCTCCAGCGTTCAGAACAGTTTCTTCCGAACGCTGAGCAGCGGAGTACCCCTTTAAGCACATGGCAGGATACTATAATTATGTAATTAATAGTATACAACCTTAATCCTGAGAATATATATTTCATAACAGGGATAAGAGTTCTTAGTGGCGTCTTTTCTTGGAGTTAGATGTATGTTTTGGAGTCATGTATTATTAAAGGTGATTAATGAAGTACTTGACGTGAAGACATGGTGTAAATGCATGCAAAGCGAAATGTGCAAATAAATAATGTATAGGAGCGTGTTGTGTGTGAAGACTGAGCTCAATGCATGAATGGGTCACTCCAATATATAGGTGATTGTTAAGATTTTGTCAGTATTTTGTTTTAGCAGGAGGTCATGATGCCATGACGATCTATAATCTATGGTCAGAAAGAAATTGAAATATGTGACCTTACTAATCACTGAAAAATATAAATAATGCAAATGGTATCTCTGGGTCTGACAGAATTATCTATCATTACTTTTTACAATATCATAAAATAATATGTAAAAATTTAAAAAGTATGTAGATTTATTGGTTGTGATCAATAAACATAAATAAGTATATGGTATGAATTATCAATAAGATATTAACATAAATATAATATTAATGAAACATTTTAAGCTTAAGTTAGTAAATACATACAGTAGAACTACAAGTCACAGAAGTTAGTAACTATGTCACAGTATAACATCAGTTACAATGGTTAGCTCAAAATCCAAGGCATTGTATTACTCTGAAAGAGAACATCACATCAAATCATATAAGGAATGAGCAAATACCTAATCACTACATATATAAAATGGAAAGGACTTGTATAAACACTCCACCCACTTCTAACTAACCACACAACTCAGGCAGGTACATTTTTAAGGACAGTATAATTTAGGGTACACTAAATTTAGAGGAATTCTTATGTATTTTGGCAATATTATTTATATCAATTAGATGGTGAAGGGTTTATCATAGACTAAGCTATATACTTGATGTGAATTCACTGATATGTAAAGAACACTTCCTGTTCTCTGCAGAAGGAGAAGTGATCCAACTTTACAATCTCAACCTGGAGATTTAAGAAAAGGTCTAGTCACTATTCTATTTGATATAATTTCATTTATTTTTTTTAAAGAGTACCTGTCACCAAACTAAACTTTTAATATATTGTTCCTTATGTTATTATAAAGACCCTTTGCTATTTACTTGCTGTTAAAATTCTAAACCTTTCTATGTTTTTAATGTGATTGAAAAAACAGCCACTAGGTGGCTCTGTTCTGTTTCCTGCCACAAGTCAAACAGTTAGGAAGTGCATGCGGGGCATGGCGGGGAATGGCGAGGCACAGCTCTCACAGGCTTCAGTGACATCGCACCTGCTGGGAAATGTCCACTTTCTCATGCCAGGAGCTCAGACAATGGGAGGAAAGGGAAAGGTATGATACACAGCTTTTTTAGAGCTCGGAAATTTTTTTTAAGGGCAGAAGGAATGTTAGGAGTAGTAAGTGAATATAATCTGAGTTTGTTTAGAAAATATGGTTTGATGACAGGTACTCTTTAAACTGTTTGCAAGATACCAGATACATATGAGATATAACTTCTGTACGCAGGAAAGAGGGAAGACAGGGTTGTCATAGGTAACCATTGAGCTGTTACAATGCAGTTGTTTCAGATACATGGCTACATTGGAAGGGATTTCTCCCTGACTCTTTATGGTCATGCCCCTCAGGTAACTGCTAGGATGACTCTTGATGCCTTTTGATGCCATCGGATGCATCTAACAATTCACATGTGGTTGTGTGGTATCACGGTGCGTAACACATTTTCCCTCCTGCACTGTCAGATGAATGTCACTTTAACATGTCTGCTCCGGGCCCACTGCTCAGGTTGCATGTATTGAGAGGTTTAATGTATTTTAATGTAATATCATATATTCAATGTCTGTGTATTTTGTTCTTGTTATATAAGAGTTAATTTTGTCTGTACAGGAGGATACTTAAGGGATCTCAGAAGCACTTTGGCCAATCATGGCCTTCTGCCCTGCGGCCCCAGGTCTGGATAGACAGGGAGGAGTTAATTAGCCATAGTCAGTGGTGAGTAGGATTCCGTCATGGGAAAGTGAAGCATCTCTGCAGCATGCTTGCCCCATACCTCTATTGGGGACAGGTACTATGTCTGTATCTTTGTCTAGCAGTTTCTGAGAGACTCATCGCCCACATATGGATTCCCACCGACCAGGCTCTTCTTCAGTCCAGTCAACTTTAGACAAGTCCAATACCGAGCGGATAAAGTGAGAGAAAGCCTCAGGCAGCTCTGGTCCATACAAGTCCACTTCTGCGGTAAGCCCTAACACAGGATTCCACAAGTGAAGTGCAGATCAAGTGATTGTTAGCTCCAAAGTCTTATTCAAGTCCCAGTCAGTCTGTCTGTTTAATTTAAGTTCAGACCAAACTACAATTTATCTAAGTTAAGTAACAAGTTAGTTGAGGAGGACTAGATGTGACATAGTGCCAAAAGGCAGCTGTGATTCCCAAAAGCATCTTTCAACAAATATTGCACCAAAGTGTACTGTCCCTGTTTATACTGCAAGCTCCTGAAGTAAAGGAAAAGTGGTTTTCCTAACCTGGCATTTGAGGTGTTTATTACTGGCATAGGCAATGGCTTATCCTTGGCAATGTGGTGGTTAACACTCCTGGCGGCACAAACTCTAGGTAACCTACACAACATCCTGTTGTTTACCACAAGTTAGGTGTCGCACGAACAGGATTTCGGTGTGTGCCTTATTGCAAGAAAATCCCCAAGTGTTAACAGAGACTTGTAAAAGCGAAAGACGCACAAGACGTGCAACAAATTGTGTGCAACATTTGCTGTACAGGATTTTATTTATTGCAAGTGTGTACTCAAGGAAAGTTTATCATTTCAGCCATTATGAACTATGTTATTCAAACAATCATCCAAACGTAAGCAGCGAGGAGACTACATGCTGCCTTATAAAGTTCAGTCGCCCCAGCAGGGGTTAACAAGTCAGTCTCTAAAAAGCGTAAAGCGAAAGCCTGTGAAAATCTGCATCCTACCCCCGGCAAGGAAAACCAATATTCCATTCCAAGTCCTGAAGGGAATACAAAGGACTGCCCCCTTGTTTACGGGGGGGGGGGGATGGTTGGAGAGGCTGCACTTACAAAGGACTTCCTTTTAGCAGCCATTTTGGATGAGGCTCCGATAAAAGGAAGAAGGAAGTCCCACCGCTTCAGTTCAGCTTGTACAAGTGGGTAAGAGAGCACCAAGATGGCACATCACGATCCTCTAAGGGACCCACCAGAGGAACCAGGGAGCACCTCAGTGCTCAATATAGGTGCACAACTTAACTTGGGGTTGAGTATTTCTTGTCATTGCAGACCACGCAATTGTAAGTTGTTATATGTCTAAAGCTTATACTAATGCACCCTTTTCATCATACTGGGTAGCATTACGGTTTCACCTGTGAGGCCGGCACTGTATCTAGCCAACCAGGGTGGGGCTTGTAGCCTGTCCCTCCCTCTCCCATTGTATGTGTGACTACTCACACTGGAGCTAACCTGGGAGCAGTCTACAAGCCTAGGCCTAATACTGCTGTAATTTGGTTCCTGGTTTTGCCAATCATGCACAGGTAGGTTAGTTGTTAGTACCCGTACCATCTGAGAAACCTTGGCGTTGGTGTGCGGGCTCAGGTATGTCCTTAATATAAGGATATACTGGCTAATGTCTCAATTTTAACATCAGTTTTGAGGGTTAGTCAATGTCATTGTTACATCTACCACAGTAGTGAACCTATATTGTGGTCCATGAATGCAGGACCTCTACCCCAGCTTACAGTGCACAACTGCACTTGGGGTTGAGGATTATCTGCCATTTTAGACCACATCGGTGAATTTGTCTAATGTTTAAATGTCATGCATCCACACGTTTATCATGTGTAGGATGCCCTTGTGGTACTTGTGACCGTTTGCAGGCATCCTCCATTGTATGCATATTTTATGCTGGGGATCGCCCATAGCAACGGACCACGAGTGCAGGAGCTCCACCCCAATATAGGTGCACAACTGCACTTGGGGTTGAGTATTTCTTGCCATTGCAGACCACGCAATTGTAAGGTGTTTTATGTCTAAAGCTTATACTAATGCACCCTTTTCATCATACTGGGTAGCATTAAGGTTTCACCTGTGAGGCTGGCACTATATCTAGCCAACCAGGGTGGGGCTTGTAGCCTGTCCCTCCCTCTCCCATTGTATGTGTGACTACTCACACTGGAGCTAACCTGGGAGCACGTCAAGGCCACCTAATCATGCTTGGGATGTTAGGGACCCACTCTAAATAGGTGGCCTTGACGTGGCGAGTGGGCTTTGTACTTTTTGATCAAAAATGTATACTAACAACCTGTTATTTTTGATATTATACTGAGAAGCAATTAGATCATTATACAAGATTGTAGAGGTGCGACCATGTCTGTTTCTTCTACCTGAATTCACATTGTGTTTTCTATCCCCTCTTTTTTTTTGTTTGAACATGTGTCTGCACTCTTCCCCACCCCCTCAGCCCAACCCTATATAAGTAGTAGTTAGCTACACAAGGGCCATTTCTTTCCTAGCAGCCTCCCAGTCTGACTGGGAGAGCATGGTAAGTGTGCTGTCACACCTTGTTCACACTGGTGTGGTGCTGTGCGGCGTCCGTTGCTGCCGTGGCGCCGTGTCTGTGGGGGGGTGGGGGGAGTGCGGCCCATAGACTGGTTTGAGTGGCATTGGGGCCGCTCTGCCAGTGGGTCGTCCCCCCCCCCCCCCCTTGGGCACTGGTGTCGCGGCGGTGGTGGTCGCCGCCCAGTGCTACGCCATTTAATGCTAGGGACGTTAGGGACCCACTCTAATTAGGTTGCCTTGACGTGGCGAGTGGGCTTGTACTTTTTGATCAAAAATGTATACTAACAACCTCTTAGTTTTTTATATATTATGCTGAGAAGCAATTAGATCATTATACAAGATTGTAGATGTGCGACCATGTCTGTTTCTTCTACCTGAATTCAGTCTTCCTTTTGTGCTTCTTCCTTCAGCTTCTACCACTCTGTGAGTAGTGGTGAGCACAAACATTCGTAATGCAAATTTTTATTGAGAATATCGGCACTTCGCAATTTCGCGAATATTTATAACATAGTGCTATACATTCGTAATGGCGAATATTTTTTTTCGTTTTGTTTACATGCAAATTTTTATGCAAACTTTCCATGAGAATAGGGGTCTATCACATGGGTCTGTTTTTTTTTTTCTTCTTCACATGCAAATTTTATGCGAAATTTTGCATGGAAAATTCGCATAAAATTTGCATGTGAAGAAAAAAAAGCAGAAAAAATGTGAATGAACATAGCGAATATTCGAATTTCGTGAAAATACGATGAATAATCGTCAATATATTCACGAAATATCGCAAATTCGAATATGGCCCCTGCTGCTCATCACTATCTGTGAGTCAGGAGAACGAATTAATCATTTACATACATATAAACAATATGTTTTTTCATAGATGAATGCTCCTCAGAGTTGCCTATAAGTGTTTTGGGTGTGTTCCAAGTGACCGCTCTAAGTTGATATCCTGCTCCAAATTAGATAATACGTGCACGGAGAGAAAAACACATACTGACACAGGACTGAGTCAAAATGGTTCTCTGTTTTATTGTATTGTGTACACACACTATATATCATTCAGTAGGGCTTAGCACATTGTGTAAGCATTCTAATTGGTTAGCAGACTACTTTACGTAAGCATTGCATCATATATTTCGGTGCCAATAGGGGATGGTCACTCACGGCGTAGTACAGGATCCAACCACCATCTTAGAAGAATGATCTCCATTTTGCATCTATTATCCATAACAGAAGTAACCATCTCGGCTCTGCTGTATAGTATTTTGAAAGCCCAGAATCTATTTCCGCCATTCATGGCCTCTCTTGCAATACTAGGAAAAGGCATTACACAGATAATATATTTTCTTTCGCGAGCTGACGTTCTTATAACACTTCATCCCATTCAGACTGAATTCTTTTAGCACCGAGCTGTGATTTACATCTGAGGCAGCGCAAAAGGAAATTCTTGTCAAAGGCCATAAATATATACCATCTCCATGTTCCCTCTGCCATGTTTATATCTCACTCCTCGCGTGGTGTTGATCTACATCCTTTATTAAATCATTCCGAGATAACACTTTATAAACAGCCAAAGGAAGCCATAACGAAGGCTTCTAATTATCCGATCATCTCACTATAATCACTTCCAGAATACATTATCCTTAGGGTGGCATGGAGGAAAGAAGAGAGAAGCATATGCCGTTTCTATCTTTCTATATATCTGTGCGTGTAGGCGGCGCATCTCAATCATTGTTCCCTGCTGAGGTGGAGAAATTTCTCAACTCCGAAATGATTGCGCCGCCATTTGACGATAATTAGCTTATCTGTACACTTCTATCCCTTTCTAATCAACAAAGCGGCTTTGTATGGTGACACCGCGCTCCGAGACGATAAATCCGCGAGAAGCTAATTCTATAGCATAATTATATAGCGTAATATATTACAGTAATTGCGTAGCAGGGTTGGACCGTGAAATGGGGGGGGGGGGCAGCAGCAGGAGTACGCGACGTGTACATCACTTTTATGTTGAGGAAATAGATATGATATATGCAGAATCGTATAGTTCACGTTCCCTCGCTCCTGTTAGGCTTCAGATACGTCACTTTTAATTGTTCATATTCATACAGATTAAAAATAACCAGATGAGCACCCTGGGTCTAGGATAAGAATAGTACAGATAAGAGGAGATGATCTATGGGGAAAATTCATCATTGGTTTTACCCATTTTTTTTTTGGGGGGGGGGGGTGGTAAATTGTTACAAATTTTTACACAATTGTAGAAAAGTTGCAAAATGTTTATGCAAATCATTCAGACAAGTGTTTTCACAAACCTTTTCTTCCGGGGGTACTCCACGGGAATTTTTTTTACCATGGGGCAAACCTACCCAACCATTTTTCCCCTGTAGGTAGTTTGACCCTCGTTGGGTAGTTTACTCCTTGTATGTAGGACTTCCTTGTGAGTAGGTAGCTTGCCCCCTGTATAGAGGTCCCCACCCTGTGGGTAGTTTTTCTCCTTTATATAGGGCTTCCTTGTAGTTAGCTTGCCTCCTTAAAGGGGTACTACCATGGAAAACTTTTTTTTTTTAATCCTTCCAGTACTTATTAGCTGCTGAATACTACAGAGGAAATGGTTGTCTTTTTAGAACACAGAGCTCTCTGCTGACATCATGACCACAGTGCTCTCTGCTGACCTCTCTGTCCATTTAGGAACTGACCAGAGCAGCATATGTTTGCTATGGGGATTTTTTCCTACTCTGGACAGTTCTTAAAATGGACAGAGATGTCAGCACTGTGGTCATGATGTCAGCAGAGAGCTCTGTGTTCCAAAAAGAAAACCATTTCCTCTGTAGTATTCAGCAGTTAATAAGTACTGGAAGGATTACAACTTTTTTATAGAAGTAATTTACAAATCTGTTTAACTTTCTGGCACCAGTTGATTTAAAAAACATTTTTTCCACGGGAGTACCCCTTTAAAGTAGCTTTCTCCTATATTCGGGCTTCCTGAGGTTAACTTACCACTGTAGATAGCTTTCCCACTTTTTATAGGGCACCCCCTCTAGCTAGTGAAGTTAGTTTGCCCGCTGTAGTTAGCTTGTCCCCTGTATATGCCCCCCCCCTCCTTTCAGGTAGCTTTCCCTCTGTATATATGGCCACCTGTAGTTAGCATATCCCCTGTATATAGCCCCCCCTTTAGGTAGCTTTCCCTCTGTATATATGGCCACATGTAGTTAGCATATCCCCTGTATATAGCCCCCCCTTTAGGTAGCTTTCCCTCTGTATATATGGCCACATGTAGTTAGCTTATCCCCTTTATATAGCCCCCCCTTTCAGGTAGCTTTCCCTCTGTATATATGGCCACCGGTAGTTAGCTTGTCCCCTATATATACCCCCACCCCTTCAGGTAGCTTTCCCTTTGTATATATGGCCACCGGTAGTTAGCTTGTCCCCTGTATATAGCCCCCCCTTTTCAGGTAGTTTTTCTTCTGTATATATAGCCACCTGTAGTTAGCTTATCCCCTGTCTTTCATTTGCCCGCTGTAGATAGGACTCCACCCCCACCCCCAGGTGAAAAAAAAATACATTGGTTCCTGTAAAATCACCAAAGCTTCTTCCTGCAGCAACTAGAGGCCATACAGGAGCCACTCTACGTACTGGACGTACAAAATGGCATCATACACAGATACTTCTGGGGGTTGAACAGCAGAGCTTCTCATGGATTAGTACATCTGGATAACAGGTGGTTGTCAGATAGCGAGTGGATCTTTGCTCACCTTTATTTGTCCTGTAATAGACACAACGACCATGACCGCGTGTAGTCAGATTTGAAGTGTAGCCTCCCAGGAGTCCGCAGGATTTGCTTCCAGGCCAATATGAAGTACAATCTTGAAAATCAGGAAAAAGGTTATGGGATTCATCGGCACCAGTCACCTCAAATGAGAACAGTCAGATCACTATAAATAAAATATTTGAGTTTTATTAAGACCTTTCAGACGCGTTTCGAGACGCCACAGTCCCTTTCTCAATGATAAGTGGTATATACATCTGGTAAAACTAAGAGGCTTTTTAAAGGGGTACTTCAATGCCCCTGCATTCGGAACATTTAGTTCCAAATGCTGGGTGCAGGCTTTAGGGGTCGCCACACCCCTCATGACATCACGCCATGCCCCCTCAATGCAAGTCTATGAGAGGGGGCGTGGCATTAGCCACGCCCCCTCCCATAGACTTGCATTGAGGGGGGGTGGTGTGATGTCACAAGTGGCGCGGCAACCCCCAAAGCCTGTAACCAGCGTTTGGAACTAAATGTTCCGAACGCTGGGGCAATGGAGTACCTATTTAAGACAAATGAACAGTATGTCCAGGTAGGTCATGCAACATCAGCACAATGTAATGATGTTGTAGTAGTAGCAAATAAATAAATAAACAAATGAACAATTGCACAAATACATTTCATTCATAAAGAGAAAAATAAAATGACGAGTACGATGTGCTGTCAAATAGACCACATTCAATTTATCATGGATAACTTGTGTCCTACTGATTATTTTGCCATAGGTGCTATCAACATAATGTACCGGCTGTGTGCCAAACAATGCATTGCGAGACACACAGTCCGGTTGCCACTGCGCTAAATTTTGCAAGAGGTTCAATGTGGTAACTATAATGGTAAGAAACTGATAGGATCCTGGGTGAAATGTTGCGATTATGCTGATACAATATGATCGTACTGCGTTATTTTATACTACAGCTAAATTGAACCAACACAGTGGACCTTATTTACTATTGTAAACCCGACCTGTTTTGTTGGGTTGTGCACCAGAATTTGTGTCTGCTCCAGAATATGCGCCAGAATTTGCGCCAAATACTCAAAATTCCCGATCAACTCTCCATTTTACTGAGAAAACACGAAAAAGGGGTGTGACTGCTGGGAAAAGGGGGCAGGATCACCAAAAAGGGGGCATGTCCCCCCAACATTTTAATAAAATCCCAAAATATTTACTAAGGTTTCCACAAAAAATTTGGTGGATTTGAGCTGAGGAAAACCCCACAGCTCAGAGCATGTGTAAAAAAAAGCAAAATGTAGGGAAAAGTGCAAAATGTTGGGAAACACTAGCAAATACCATGGAAAAATATATGTTGGGGGAAAAAACGCACAAAGAAAACTACACTACTTTCTTAGGTAAATCTGTGTCATTGTATCAGCATAATCGCTACTTTACCCTCAGGATCCTATCAGTTTCTTTTCATTATAGTTGACACACTGAACCCCTGACGCAATTTTGCGCAGTGGCAATTGCACTGTGTTTCTCGCAGTGCATTGTTCTGCACACAACCAATATATTATGTTGATAACACCTATAGCACAAGGTATTAATGTAACATATACCTTACCTTTCTTGATCAGCTTTGAAAAAAAAAAACTGATTTTGTTATACTCTGTCGAGAGTTGTTTATGCTATATGGGCCAGCCTGGTTTGTCTAACTATTTTGACAACTTTAGCTCCTGCCTTTAGTCCAGCATAGGGACCGTCGCTCAGTTGGGGGTGTGCTGTTTAGAGCAGATCGTCCAATTAGTTGAAGCTTGTCTGGGGCATAGCTAGAAGATTGTAATAACGTATTGCATTAAAACAAATTGAAGTTGCAATTGTAATTGAGACTGCTTACATCATTTTGCGTAGCCCCTTCATCTGGGTTTCTTGAGGTGCCCTTTCAGATACTGTGATGTAATCTGTCCACTCTTCATTAGTCATTGTTCAAACGTGCTTGTTGCACCCTATGCTACTGCTCTATGTATGACCATCCTGTCCATGACTATGTTTATCTTTTTTGGTCGTTCTGCTCATATTGCTGTATTATTATGTTTTATATTCCAATAAAACAAAATTGTTATTTAAAAAAAAAAAATGTAAGTTATAAAAAAAAATTGCAGAAAGTTTGTAATGGATATCAAAGTTTTTTTTTTATCGGTAATCCTTACCTTTCTTAATCAGCTTTGAAAAAAAAAATGATTTTGTTATACTCTGTCAAGAGTTGTTTAGGCTATTTTTGCCGACCTGGTTTGTCTGACTATTTTGAAAACTCTGATGTCTCTGCATTAAGTCCAGAAAAGGGACCGTCGTTCAGTTTAGGGTATGCTGTTCAGGACGGATCATCCAAGTAGGTAGGGATCGTCCAGTGATTGCGATCTAAGTTGAAGCTTGCTAGAAGATTGCAATAATGTACTAAATTTGCATCAAAACAAACTTAAGTTATAAAACAAAAATTGCAGAAAGTTGATATCAAAGTTTCTATTGGTAATCCAGCTCTAAACATAGTGCAATGCCTGAACTAGACATGCATCCCAAAATCCTGTGGACATCACATATGTCATTTACACTGTACTATTGTGCTGTATGAACTATATGTCGGATTTTATGACTACTTTTAAAATCTGCAATAACCCGTAACGTCTCCAGTGTGCTCTATTATATTGATACACAATCTTTAGCAATAAATTGCAGATTCATTCTGCTTCTTCTGAGATGGGAGACACCACAAGGTTACCTGTTTAGTTTATTGTTAGGAACCTCTCATGGTGAAGCAGAGAGAATACACAAAACCAGCCATACGAGGAGAATGGTTAATAACAATTGCTGGAAAAAACTTTATTTCCTTTTGATACCACTATATATAAATGCACTTTATATAACATCAATAGGAAAACATTAAGTAATATGTTAGCTAATGTCTTGTATTTGTATTTTTAAAGGGGTACTCCACTGGCTGTTCCCCCTAGCTGTGGATTTTCCTGCCCCAAGCTATACCCTTCTTTCAAGCACTTTGGGTCATTATTGTTGAGATATCTACTATGGCCTGCACCCCATACTCTGTGGACTATGCTTTGCGTGGTATACCTATCCATAAACATCTGTGTCGTACTCTTAACATAAGGGTCAGAAGAAGAATCAAATGACAGTCCCCGGGATACAACTTTGGGTCGTAAGAGCTTTTTTATTTGAGGTCTATTTAGGGATCAGTCCATAAGAAACAGAAAATATCGGCACTCACCAATTAAGCTTGCAAGTCTTCTTTATTGAAGCATACTTACAAAGAGGGTACAGAAGAGAAAGGTAGTGGGGGGATAGTGAATGGCGACCGAGCTCCTGTTTTGCACGCTTGGCGTGCTTCGTCCGGCCAGAAACAGGAGTTCGGTCGCCATTCACTATCCCCCCACTACCCTTCTCTTCTGTACCCTCTTTGTAAGTATGCTTCAATAAAGAACACTTGCAAGCTGAATTGGTGAGTGCCGATATTTTCTGTTTCTTATGGACTGATCTATACATTGCTTGCCTTATCTGAGCACCACCTACAGCAACATAGCTACACTAGCATCCATCTGCCGTCTTATACCCCAGGACACCATCAGCAGTGCCGCACCACTTCTATTGCGAACTGTCTATTTAGGGATGTTTAGGGTAGGAAGCCCCTTACCCCCAATGTAGTACCGGCCGTCCCAACAAGCAGGGTTCCAGATCCCCAATGACATATTGGGGAAAATTTAAAAAAACCTTTCTAGAGAAAAAGTTGACTAGTTGCCCATTGTGCCAATCAGATCGCTTCTTTCATTTTGCAGAGGCCTTGATAAAAATGAAAGAAGCAATCTGATTGGTTGCTATGGGCAACTGGGAAACTTTTCCTCTGGACAAGTTTTGATAAATCTCCCCTATTGTACTTACATAAGCTCTCTGCTTTACAGGCATTCACTTGCAGGTGTCCACAATCCCATGAAGGTGTTGGCCTCAGCTTTGGTGCCTCACTCCAACAAAGCAACCACCTTCAAAGCAATGGGGTACTAAGCAATGGGATTCCAGTCTCCCAGAGAGGTGCTGTTCTGACAAAAGCTCCTCACCTTGGAGATACAACATAAATCATACACCAGCTACTGTCTGGGCAAAGACATCTCTGCAATTCCCACAATGATGTTAGTCTTAGCTTAAAGGTTTACTCCGCCCCTAGACATCTTATTACCTACCCAAAGGATAGGGGATAAGATGTCTGATCGTGGGGTGATTCTAATAGTGATGCCTGTAATCTGTATGTCATACTGAATAACAGTATTATTTCACTAACACAGCACACTCCCTATGAGTGTTACGACCAGGCATAGTTTTCTACACCCCTATTGAGGCTCTTTGTATACCAGAAATAGCCTTTTGTAATAGCAATTTACGGTGAATACATTCGGAAAATTCGGCAAATTGGCCTAATCAAATTTTTCAAAAATTCGCTCATCTCTACTAACGATATATATATACTGAGAAGCGCTGTGCGACCATGTCTGTTTTCCTCCATTGATGTCCCAGAGAGTTTACCCTGTTAAGGATGCAGGGTGTACCTGTATGCCTTTCGCCCGCTCCTGAGCTATAACGCGTAGTCAGGTGGTGCCTGAGATCAAGGCTGGAGCAATGGAGCGCCGATTACACTGATCTATGATATGGCATAGCATTGATTAGTGTATGCAATCAAGGTATTGCATGTCATAGTCTCCTATGGGGGCTATAACAGTGTAAAACAAGTGTAAAAAAAATTGTTAATAAATGTTATTTAACCCCTTCCCTAATAAAAGTTTTAATCACCCCCCTTTTCCCATAAAAAAAGGATATAAAGTTAAATATAAACATATGTGGGATCGCCACGTGCGTAAATGTCTAAACTATAAAAATATATCATTAGTAAATCGCAAGGTCAATGGCGTACATGTAAAAAAAATTCAAAAGTCCAAAATTGTGGGTTTTTTGGTCACTTTTTATGGCATAAAAAAAATTCATGAAAGGCGATCACAAAGTCCCATCAAAACAAAAATATTACTGATAAAAAATTCAGATCATGGCGCAAAAAATGAGCCCTCATATATCCCCGTATGTGGAAAAATAAAAACGTTATAGGGGTCAGAAGAGGACATTTTAAACATATTAATTTTCGTGCATGTGGTTATGATTTACTGGAAGTAAAACAAAATCAAACCTATATAAGTAGGATATCATTTTTATCATATGGACCTACAGAATAAAGATAAGGTGTCAGGTTTACTGAAAAATGCACTGCGTAGAAACAGAAGCCCCCATAATTTACAAAATGGCGTTTGAGTTTTTTTCTATTTTGTCCCACAAAAATAGTTTTGGGGGTTTCGCTGTAGATTTTCTGGTAAAATGACTGATGTCATTACAAAGTACAATTGTTGGCTGTAGGTGCAAAATTGAAAGGGTTATGACTTTTAAACTGTAAGGAGGAAAAAACTAAAGTTCAAAAACGGAAAAAGGCTTAGTCCTTGAGGGGTCAAAAGGGGTACTCTGCCCATAGACATCATATCTCCTATCCAAAATATAGGGTATAGGATGTCTGATTGTGGGGGTCCCGCCACGATCTCCCTGCCGCACCCAGCGTTCGTTTAGAGCATCAGGTGCGGCTCAGGAGGCTTGTGCTGTCACAGTCACGCCCCACTTGTGATGCCACAGCCACGCCTCCTCAATGCAAGTCTATGGGGGGGGGGGGGCGTCACACATTGAAGGGGCATGGCCATGACGTCACGAGCAAGGCGTGACCATGACATCATGAGCCTCTGCCCAGCATCGTCAGTCATTGCTCCATGCACCGGATGTCTGGGGTGCCGCAGCCGAGATTGTGTGGGTCCCCTGCAGTGGGACTCCCACGATCAGACATCTTATCCCCTATTCTTTGGATAGGGGATATGATGTCTAGGGGCAGCGTACCCCTTTAATGCTGCAGGTGAGCGGGACGTAATGAAAAGCTGAAGGCGAGGTAGTGCCCATCCTACTCCATCTTCTTTGATCAGTTTGAGTAGACTGGTAGCCGGGAACCAAATTACAGGACAGTCTTTAACACTAAACACAGGAATAAATCTCTCCCAAGGATTAGAGTTTGTCATGTTACATCATCTAAAGAACCTGGTCTAGAGACAGTAGAGGGCATCAGGTCTTTAAACTGACATCAATTTAGAGACAATAAACCGGTCACACTTCGTATCCGTAAGTAATAAAGGGTTTATTTGGACACAGATAAAGCATATTGGCACTTAGACTGGCAAAGGTTACAACATCACTAATACACATGGACCAGTAAAGGTTTATTCCAGACAGAATTGGACTCAATCACATCAATCAGAATTTTACAACCTACAAATTGGAGGAGGGGATTTCTGCTCCATCCTGTCTGCGGAAGCCACTTTGGCCTTTCTCATGGTGGAGTAAAGGTTCCTTTGTAAAGTCTTTAAAGTCTTGGATTGGGAATTTTATTTAGGTAGATTAAACAAATTCCCATTGCTAGAATTAATATTTATCAATGAAGGATATAGTACAGGAATAAATTCAGATAAATAGAAGTAATTTACAAATCTCAAATGAGACAAGGAAACAGGGAGAGCACTCAGGGAGCAATACCACCTCCTACAAGCGATCCTCGGTGACCTGTCACAATGTCTCCTGCGGGGTGTATATACACAAGTGTAAAGTATCCAATATAGGCAAAACAAAGAGCAGGTACGTGCACTCACCGCTAGGCAGAGACAGTCAGGTCTGGAAGTCCGGTAGCGGGGAGCCGGGTCACGGCATATGCCGTGACCCGGCTCCCCGCTATCCGACTTCCAGACCGGACTGTCTCTGCCTAGCGGTGAGTGCACATATGTGCTCTTTGTTTTGCCTAATTTACAAATCTGTAGAACTTTCTGGCACCAGTTGGTTTGAAAAAAAAAAAAGTTTCCTCCAGAGTACCTCTTTAACTGTAAACCTTTAAAGGGGTACTCCGCTGCCCCAGTGTTCGTAATATTTTGTTCCGAATGCTTGGAGAGGGTGGAGGGATCGTGACTTCACGTCCATGCCCCTTGTGATGTCACGCCACACCCTCCCATAGACTTGCATTGAGGGGGCGTGGTGTGATATCATGTGGGGCATGGCCATGGCATCGCGATCCCTACCGCCCGCTCCAAGCATTCTAAATGAATGCCGGGTGCTGCACAGAGATCGTGTGACCCCCGCGATCAGACATCTCATACCCTTTCCTTTGGATAGGGGATAAGATGTCTAAGGGCAGAGTACCCCTTTGTAGGAGTACTCCAGCAAAAAGTAAATTATAAGTAGCTGATCGCTGGGGAACCAACTGCTGTGGTCTCCCACCATCTCCAAGATATGACCCTGGCGCTCTCAGTGAGAAGCACATGTCGTCTACCAGTAGATGGAATGCGCTCCATTCATTTCTATGGGAGCCCCGATAATGCTCGAGAGCTGTACTCGGGTCTTTTCAACGCTCCCATTGAAATGAATGAATGTGTGCCAGGTCCTGTCCCAGTGATCCGGAGGGGCCCCTGTCTTCCGACGCCCCCCCCCCCGTGATCAGTTACTTATCACCTATCCTGTGGATAGGGGATAAGTTTATTTTCCCCGGATATCTCCTTTAACTCTTTGTTGGTTTTGCTACCTTTCTAACAGACTATAGAGGGTTTCTTAAGAAGGCTATCCGGCCGGTTATCATCAGCCATACAATTTGTATTATACAGGTCTAACCCTTGTGTTATGTTATGCGTTGTTTTTGCTCTTTTCCCTTCTATATGGAATGCAATGTTTTGTAGAACAGATTATAAAATATATTGGGCTCGGTGTAACCATGACCCCCCTTTAATCAATACCCCTGATAATGATAGTGGTACTGCCGATATACGCTGTCGTTTATGGTTGGCATCAGTACATACTGGAGAAGAATGCCATGTAAATACTGTATGAATTCTTTACATAAACCTGACCCACTGGATAAACAGTCATCATGGCTCCCCCTCATTTCCATTCCATGAGGATTGTAAATATTTTGCGTAGCGTATCATTTATTAAGCACATACCATGTAATTAACGCCTGTCACTTACACACACTCCATCGGATTGATTAGTGAACATCCAATTAGGGTGATGAATGAAAAGGAAATTATCATCTAGAGGAGCAGTAATTGTCAGATGAGGAGAATAGTATACAGTCCGCAAACACAGGAAAAGCCTCAACATCCTGACTGCACTGCAGAATATAGGGAATGTCATCCAGAGATAGATCAATAGATCGATAGATAGATAGATAGATAGATATGAGATAGATAGATAGATAGATAGATATGAGATGATGATAGATAGATAGATAGATATGAGATGATGATAGATCATTCCAGTGTACAGAGAACAATGTTTCCGCGGCCTCTCGCCGCCATTTTCAAGCGCCTTGAAAATGGCGGCGAGAGGCCACGGAAATGTTGTTCTCTGTACACTGGAATGATGTACTAAATTTTGCTACATTTTTTCACTTACCTCGTGTGTGCTGCTGCCTATTTGGATATATCTATGCTGGGATCCCCTTGCCAAGGCTCCGACACAGCTTGCACCATTTATGTATAGCCTCAGCTTTGGTTGTGCTGCTCTTCTGTGAATTTTAGATCAATAGATAGATAGATAGATAGATAGATATGAGAAAGATAGATATGAGATAGATAGATAGATATGAGATAGATAGATAGATATGAGATAGATAGATATATAGATATGAGATAGATAGATAGATAGATAGATATGAGATGATGATAGATAGATATGAGATAGATAGATATGAGATAGATAGATAGATAGATAGATATGAGATGATGATAGATAGATAGATAGATAGATAGATAGATAGATAGATATGAGATAGATAGATAGATAGATATGAGATGATGATAGATAGATAGATAGATAGATAGATAGATAGATAGATAGATATGAGATAGATAGATAGATAGATCTGAGATAGATAGATAGATAGATAGATAGATAGATAGATATGAGATGATGATAGATAGATAGATAGATAGATATGAGATAGATAGATAGCTAGATAGATATGAGAAAATTAGATAGATATGAGATATAAAGATACATAGATATGAGATGATGATAGATAGATAGATAGATAGATAGATAGATAGATAGGTAGCAAACCAAAAAATTTGCACAGCACTCCAGAGATTTTAAAATCAACGGTGGTTTATTCACTCATGACAAAATGAATTTTTTGGTTTGCTATCTACAAGAAGCCTGATAAGGCTGGCACCCATTGCAGTTTGGTTGGATAAGTAGTGCTACAATTTCTTTGGCTTTTGTAGATAGACAGATAGATGGATAGATAGATAGATAGATGTTACGCCGAGCGCTCCGGTTCCCCGCTCCTCCCCGGAGCGCTCGCAACACCCTCGCTACGGCAGCGCCCCGGTCAGATCCTCTGACCGGGTGCGCTGCGATACCGCCTCCAGCCGGGATGCGATTCGCGATGCGGGTGGCGCCCGCTCGCGATGCGCACCCCGGCTTCCGTACCTGACTCGCTCTCCCTCGGTCCTGTCCCGGCGCGTGCGGCCCCGCTCCCTAGGGCGCGCGCGCGCCGGGTCTCTGCGATTTAAAGGGCCACTGCGCCACTGATTGGCGCAGTGGTTCCAATTAGTGTTTTCACCTGTGCACTTCCTATGTATACCTCACTTCCCCTGCACTCCCTCGCCGGATCTTGTTGCCCTTGTGCCTAGTGAAAGCGTTCCCTTGTGTGTTCCTAGCCTGTGTTCCAGACCTCCTGCCGTTGCCCCTGACTACGATCCTTGCTGCCTGCCCCGACCTTCTGCTACGTCCGACCTTGCTTTTGTCTACTCCCTTGTACCGCGCCTATCTTCAGCAGTCAGAGAGGTTGAGCCGTTGTTAGTGGATACGACCTGGTTACTACCGCCGCAGCAAGACCATCCCGCTTTGCGGCGGGCTCTGGTGAACACCAGTAGTAGCTTAGAACCGGTCCACTAGCACGGTCCACGCCAATCCCTCTCTGGCACAGAGGATCCACCTCCTGCCAGCCGGCATTGTGACAGTAGATCCGGCCATGGATCCCGCTGAAGTACCTCTGCCAGTTGTCGCTGACCTCACCACGGTGGTCGCCCAGCAGTCACAACAGATAGCGCAACAAGGCCACCAGCTGTCTCAACTGACCGTGATGCTACAGCAGCTACTACCACAGCTTCAGCAATCATCTCCTCCGCCAGCTCCTGCACCTCCTCCGCAGTGAGTGGCCGCTTCAGGCCTACGACTATCCTTGCCGGATAAATTTGATGGGGACTCTAAGTTTTGCCGTGGCTTTCTTTCACAATGTTCCCTGCACTTGGAGATGATGTCGGACCAGTTTCCTACTGAAAGGTCTAAGGTGGCTTTCGTAGTCAGCCTTCTGTCTGGAAAAGCTCTGTCATGGGCCACACCGCTCTGGGACCGCAATGACCCCGTCACTGCCTCTGTACACTCCTTCTTCTCGGAAATTCGTAGTGTCTTTGAGGAACCTGCCCGAGCCTCTTCTGCTGAGACTGCCCTGCTGAACCTGGTCCAGGGTAATTCTTCCGTTGGCGAGTACGCCATACAATTCCGTACTCTGGCTTCTGAACTATCCTGGAATAATGAGGCCCTCTGCGCGACCTTTAAAAAAGGCCTATCCAGCAACATTAAAGATGTTCTGGCCGCACGAGAAATTCCTGCTAATCTACATGAACTTATTCATCTTGCCACTCGCATTGACATGCGTTTTTCCGAAAGGCGTCAGGAGCTCCGCCAGGATATGGACTTTGTTCGCACGAGGCGTTTTTTCTCCCCGGCTCCTCTCTCCTCTGGTCCTCTGCAATCCGTTCCTGTGTTTCCCGCCGTGGAGGCTATGCAAGTTGACCGGTCTCGCCTGACACCTCAAGAGAGGACACAACGCCGCATGGAGAATCTCTGCCTGTACTGTGCCGGTACCGAACACTTCCTGAAGGATTGTCCTATCCGTCCTCCCCGCCTGGAAAGACGCACGCTGACTCCGCACAAAGGTGAAACAGTCCTTGATGTCAACTCTGCTTCTCCACGTCTTACTGTGTCTGTGCGGATATCTGCATCTACCTTCTCCTTCTCTACTATGGCCTTCTTGGATTCCGGATCTGCAGGAAACTTTATTTTGGCCTCTCTCATCAACAGGTTCAACATCCCGGTAACCAGTCTCGCCAGACCCCTCTACATCAATTGTGTTAACAATGAAAGATTGGACTGTACCATACGTTACCGCACGGAGCCCCTTCTAATGTGCATCGGACCTCATCATGAAAAAATTGAGTTCTTGGTTCTCCCCAATTGCACTTCCGAAATTCTCCTTGGACTACCGTGGCTCCAACGCCATTCCCCAACCCTGGATTGGTCCACAGGGGAGATCAAGAGCTGGGGTACCTCTTGTTTCAAGGACTGCCTTAAACCGGTTCCCAGTACTCCCTGCCGTGACCCTGTGGTTCCCCCTGTAACCGGTCTCCCTAAGGTCTATATGGACTATGCTGACGTATTTTGCAAGAAACAAGCTGAGACTCTACCTCCTCACAGGCCTTATGACTGTCCTATTGACCTCCTCCCGGGCACTACTCCACCCCGGGGCAGAATTTATCCTCTGTCCGCCCCAGAGACTCTTGCTATGTCCGAGTACATCCAGGAGAATTTAAAAAAGGGGTTTATCCGCAAATCCTCCTCTCCTGCCGGAGCTGGATTTTTCTTTGTATCCAAAAAAGATGGCTCCCTACGTCCTTGCATTGACTACCGCGGACTTAATAAAATCACGGTAAAGAACCGCTACCCTCTACCTCTTATCTCGGAACTCTTTGATCGCCTCCAAGGTGCCCACATCTTTACCAAACTGGACTTAAGAGGTGCTTACAATCTCATCCGCATCAGGGAGGGGGACGAATGGAAAACGGCATTTAACACTAGAGATGGACACTTTGAGTATCTGGTCATGCCCTTTGGCCTGTGCAACGCCCCTGCCGTCTTCCAAGACTTTGTTAATGAAATTTTTCGTGATCTCTTATATTCCTGTGTTGTTGTGTATCTGGACGATATTCTGATTTTTTCTGCCAACCTAGAAGAACACCGCCAGCATGTCCGCATGGTTCTTCAGAGACTTCGAGACAATCAACTTTATGCCAAAATGGAGAAATGTCTGTTTGAATGTCAATCTCTTCCTTTCCTAGGATACTTGGTCTCTGGCCAGGGACTACAAATGGATCCTGACAAACTCTCTGCCGTCTTAGATTGGCCACGCCCCTCCGGACTCCGTGCCATCCAACGTTTTTTGGGGTTCGCCAATTATTACAGACAATTTATTCCACATTTTTCCACCATTGTGGCTCCTATCGTGGCTTTAACCAAGAAGAATGCCAATCCTAAGTCATGGCCTCCTCAAGCGGAAGACGCCTTTAAACGGCTCAAGTCTGCCTTTTCTTCTGCTCCCGTGCTCTCCAGACCTGACCCATCTAAACCCTTCCTATTGGAGGTAGATGCCTCCTCAGTAGGAGCGGGAGCGGTTCTTCTACAAAAAAATTCTTCTGGGCATGCTGTTACTTGTGGTTTCTTTTCTAGGACCTTCTCTCCGGCGGAGAGGAACTACTCCATCGGGGATCGAGAGCTACTGGCCATTAAATTAGCACTTGAGGAATGGAGGCATCTGCTGGAGGGATCAAAATTTCCGGTTATTATTTACACCGATCACAAGAATCTCTCCTATCTCCAGTCTGCCCAACGGCTGAACCCTCGCCAGGCCAGGTGGTCTCTGTTCTTTGCCCGGTTTAATTTTGAAATTCACTTTCGCCCTGCCGATAAGAACATTAGGGCCGATGCTCTCTCTCGTTCCTCGGATGCCTCGGAAGTAGAGCTCTCTCCGCAACACATCATTCCTCCTGACTGCCTGATCTCCACTTCTCCAGCCTCCATCAGGCAAACTCCTCCAGGGAAGACCTTCGTCTCTCCACGCCAACGCCTCGGAATCCTCAAATGGGGTCACTCCTCCCATCTCGCAGGCCATGCGGGCATCAAGAAATCCTTGCAACTTATCTCTCGTTTCTATTGGTGGCCGACTCTGGAAACGGATGTTGTTGATTTTGTGCGGGCCTGCACTGTCTGTGCCCGGGATAAAACTCCTCGCCAGAAGCCTGCTGGTCTTCTTCATCCTCTGCCTGTCCCCGAACAGCCTTGGTCTCTGATTGGTATGGACTTTATTACTGACTTACCCCCATCCCGTGGCAACACTGTTGTTTGGGTGGTCGTTGATCGATTTTCCAAGATGGCACATTTTATTCCTCTTCCTGGTCTTCCTTCAGCGCCTCAGTTGGCTAAACAATTTTTTGTACACATTTTTCGTCTTCACGGGTTGCCCACGCAGAACGTCTCGGATAGAGGCGTCCAATTCGTGTCAAAATTCTGGAGGGCTCTCTGTAAACAACTCAAGATTAAATTAAACTTTTCTTCTGCTTATCATCCTCAATCCAATGGGCAAGTAGAAAGAATTAACCAGGTCCTGGGTGATTATTTACGGCATTTTGTTTCCTCCCGCCAGGATGACTGGGCAGATCTTGTTCCATGGGCCGAATTCTCGTACAACTTCAGAGTCTCTGAATCTTCTTCCAAATCTCCATTTTTCGTGGTGTACGGCCGTCACCCTCTTCCCCCCCTCCCTACTCCCTTGCCCTCTGGTTTGCCCGCTGTGGATGAAATAACTTGTGATCTTTCCACCATATGGAAAGAGACCCAAAATTCTCTCTTACAGGCTTCATCACGCATGAAGAAGTTTGCTGATAAGAAAAGAAGAGCTCCCCCCATTTTTTCTCCCGGAGACAAGGTATGGCTCTCCGCTAAATATGTCCGCTTCCGTGTTCCCAGCTACAAATTGGGACCACGCTATCTTGGTCCTTTCAAAATCTTGTGCCAAATTAATCCTGTCTCTTACAAACTTCTTCTTCCTCCTTCTCTTCGTATTCCTAATGCCTTTCATGTCTCTCTTCTTAAACCACTCATCATCAACCGCTTCTCTCCCAAACTCATTTCTCCTACTCCTGTCTCCGGTTCTTCAGACATCTTCACCGTAAAGGAGATACTGGCCTCCAAAAAGGTCAGAGGTAAAACTTTTTTTTTAGTGGACTGGGAGGGCTGTGGTCCTGAAGAGAGATCCTGGGAACCTGAGGACAATATCCTAGACAAAAGTCTGGTCCTCAGGTTCTCAGGCTCTAAGAAGAGGGGGAGACCCAGGGGGGGGGGTACTGTTACGCCGAGCGCTCCGGGTCCCCGCTCCTCCCCGGAGCGCTCGCAACACCCTCGCTACGGCAGCGCCCCGGTCAGATCCTCTGACCGGGTGCGCTGCGATACCGCCTCCAGCCGGGATGCGATTCGCGATGCGGGTGGCGCCCGCTCGCGATGCGCACCCCGGCTTCCGTACCTGACTCGCTCTCCCTCGGTCCTGTCCCGGCACGCGCGGCCCCGCTCCCTAGGGCGCGCGCGCGCCGGGTCTCTGCGATTTAAAGGGCCACTGCGCCACTGATTGGCGCAGTGGTTCCAATTAGTGTTTTCACCTGTGCACTCCCTATGTATACCTCACTTCCCCTGCACTCCCTCGCCGGATCTTGTTGCCCTTGTGCCTAGTGAAAGCGTTCCCTTGTGTGTTCCTAGCCTGTGTTCCAGACCTCTTGCCGTTGCCCCTGACTACGATCCTTGCTGCCTGCCCCGACCTTCTGCTACGTCCGACCTTGCTTTTGTCTACTCCCTTGTACCGCGCCTATCTTCAGCAGTCAGAGAGGTTGAGCCGTTGCTAGTGGATACGACCTGGTTACTACCGCCGCAGCAAGACCATCCCGCTTTGCGGCGGGCTCTGGTGAACACCAGTAGTAGCTTAGAACCGGTCCACTAGCACGGTCCACGCCAATCCCTCTCTGGCACAGAGGATCCACCTCCTGCCAGCCGGCATCGTGACAATAGATAGATAGATAGATAGATAGATAGGAGATAGATAGATAGATAGATAGATAGATATGAGATAGATAGATATGAGATAGATATGAAATAGATAGATAGATATGAGATAGATATGAGATAGATAGATAGATAGATAGATAGATAGATAGATATGAGATAGATAGATAGATAGATAGATATGAGATAGATATGAGATAGATAGATAGATAGATAGATATGAGATAGATAGATAGATATGAGATAGATATGAGATAGATATGAGATAGATAGATAGATAGATATGAGATAGATATGAGATAGATAGATAGATGAAGAACATAACACCTAATAAAATATTCCAAGGTGGTGGTGCACGCGGTTTCTGGGGCACAGTTCCGTGGACCACCATTTGTGCAGCAAAAAAAAAAAAAAGGATCTCACCGTAGCACACAAGTTAAACGTGAAAAAAATTGTGATTTATTCCACAGCAAAAGTGTTTTCACAGCACGTGACATTTCGACTGAGCTCCCCAGTCATTATGAAGTGCTTGGTAATGACTGGGGGAGCTCAGTTGAAACGTCACTTGTTGTGAAAACACTTTTTGCTGTGGAATAAATCACAATTTTTTTTCACGTTTAGCTTATATGCTGCATAGATAGATAGATTAAAAAAACAGTCCAAGGTGAGCGGCACATCCATTTACAACAAAGGTTGGTAAAATACAAGCAGTCAAGGCCCAGGTCAGAGGAATGAAATATCCACAAAAGAAGATGGACTGCAGCACACAGAGTACGGTGAAGTCAAGTAGCTTTATTCCATGGAATACAGCTACTTGACTTCACCGTACTCTGTGTGCTGCAGTCCATCTTCTTTTGTAGATAGATAGATAAAATAAAAAAATTTTAATGTAACATTAAAAGCTGCCATCAATGTACACATTGTCTGTGATTCCAGTATTGGTCTTACAATGTATATATATATATATATATATATATATATATATATATATATATATATATAGTGTGAGCATTCAAGTAGAGCCCTGCAGGACTGTTGTTTGAATCCTGCTGACCAATCCTTCCGGTTCCCGCAACATGTGTGTCTAATCCCGCCCTCCCATAAACTTTTTGTCACAGCTAGAGATGAGCGAATTTTTGAAAAATTTGATTCCGTCCGAATTCATTCCTGACAAATCTGTATTATAAACAGCTATTTCTGGCCTACAGAGAGCCTCAATAGGGGTGTAGAACATTTTGTCTTGCTGTAACATGCATAGGGTGTGTGCTGGGTTAGTGAAGTCATACTGTTATTCAGTATGACATGCAGATAAGAGGCGTCACTATTAGAATCACTGTGGCAGAGGAGACCATATAGTGCCTGAATGACACAGCGTGGAGGAGGCGGCAGCATGAGGAGATCATATAGTGGCTGAATGACCCAGCCTGGAGGTTGCAACAGCCTGACAAGACCATAGGGCCTCACAATTGAAAAGATTAAAGATATTTTTTAACATTTAAATAGAAGATTTCAAATAGATGAAACAAAAAAGTTTTATTTAATGTACCAGCAGCATGAGGAGACCACATGGTGATACAGTGACACAGCCTGGAGGTGACTGAAGCATGAGGAGACCATATAGTGTCTGAATGACACAGCCTGTAGTTGGCGGCAGCAAGAGGAGATCATATAGTGGCTGAATGACACAGCGTGGAGGTGGCAGAAGAAAGAGGAGACCATATAGTTGCAGAATGAGACAGCCTGGAGGTGCCATCAGCAGCATCAGGAGTCCTGAAAATGACCCGGTGACATGGTGGGGCGATGGGTGGAAATACCAGTACCTGGTGACGAAGGTGGGTGAAAAAAGGAGAATTGGCATCAGATGTGTGGCATCTGGGGGGTGGCAGGATCAGAATAGTAGCTGAGGCAGGTAGGCAGAAGAAAACGGTCTCTTTTGTAAAAGTGTTGGTGTGCACAAGTAAGTATTGAGGATATGCATTATGTAATACTTGACTTAATATCCATAGGATAAAATATATGGGCCCCATTTTTTATTTTTTTGTTTTTTATTGAACAAAAGGAAAGGTGTGCAAAAAAAACACCATGTGCCACCTACACCACCAAGTAAACTAAACACCCGCTCTAATGGCACACTCCTGCCTGGCAGGACAGCTTTTCCAGGGCAAACTCTGCTAGTTGCGGCAGCAAATCAAGTTTGGCTGCCCAGAAGTCCAGCGGATCTTCAAGGTGTGTTGGCATGGTCATGTCAAGGTATGCCACCACCTGCTGGTTCAGGTCCTGCTCCAGGTCTACCTGCTGCTATTGAGTTGCTTCACTATGTTGGTGAAGAAAGCTACTTATCAGCGACTGTAGACTCAGGCTGCTGCTGCTGATGGAGTTGGTACTGCTCTTGCCACCACCCCCCCCCCCCAGCAGCCATGGCAGTGGAAGGTGAGCGCAGAGGGCCCCCCGAGTGAGACCTGCGAGAGGATGGACGATGGTGCAGATAGGCAACGGCCAACTGACTACGTAGGATGTCTCTGTAGTAGGTCAGTTTGTCCTCCCTCTCAGCGGGTGTAAAAAAGGCCCCCATTTAGTGCCGGTAGCGAGGGTCCAATAAGGTGGAGAGCCAGAAGTCATCCCGCTGCTGAATGGAGACAATTCGGCAGTCACTACGCAAGCAAGTGAGCATGCATCGTGCCATTTGTGCAAGTGACTCGGAGGGACTCCCTGCCTCCATCTCCACTGCATACTGCCACAGTGTGTCTGGGTCCTGTGTCTCACCTTCCTTATAATCCTCTAGCTTATCTGGCTGCTCCTGCTCGTCCTCTCCTGTCAGATGACTAGAAAAAATGCACATCTTGTGAAACCTAGACTGTGCTCCACTGTGTCCCTCCCCCTACTCCTCCTCCAGTTAAACCCCCACAGGGCTCATGTGGCTGTGAGATATAGGCGCCACTTCACCAGTGCCTTGACCAGCCATCATTTCCAACACGTGTTATAGTAAATGAAGCAGTGGAATGACGTTTTCCATCCCGTAATCCTGGCGACTTAATAATAAGGTGGCTTCCTCAAATGGCCTGAGCAAACGGCAGGTGTCACGTATGAGCTGCCACTGGTTGACATTGAAGTTAACAGGGGAGTCCCGCTATCTGCTTTGATCATCAAGAAATCGGTGATGGCTTTTCTCTGTTCGTATAGTTGGTCCAACATATGGAGGGTGGAATTCCAACGTGTGGAAATGTCACAAATCAGATTATGTTGGGGGATACTGTTCTGACGCTACAGCTCAAGGAGGGTTTGCTTTGCGGTCTATGAGTGGCTGAAGTGCATGCAAAGTTTCCTTCCCATTGTTAGGATGTCTTACAGATGGGGGGAACACTTCAGGAACCGCTTGACAACCAGATTGAACACGTGTGTCATGCAGGGCACATGCCTCAGGCTTCCTTGTTGCAACCCAGACAAGATGTTCTTTCCATTGTCGGTCACCATGGTTCCAATTGCCAGTTGTCGTGGAGTAAGCCATGATTCGATTTCTTGATGAATGACTTTTAGCATTTCCTCCGCTGTATGACTCTGTTTGCCGAGGCAAACCGTGTTAAAAACAGTGTGACACCGCCGTGCCCTGCACACATGGAATGCTGGAGGGGTACTGTGACTTTTCCGTGCAGTGACTTTTCTGTGCAGACTCGCACACTGTCAAAGGACCAACAGCCTTAGAGCGTGGAGGTGGAATCGGCGTGACCTGTCCAAGTTGGTGTTGTGGCTGTGCAGGAACCACATTCACCCAGTGAGCCTTAAAGGACATGTATTGTCCCTGACCGTAGTTACAGCTGCACACATCTGCACTTTGGTGCACACCGACAGGCTCAAGGACTGGCCCACCTTCTGTTCCACATAATTGTGCAGGGCTGGTACTGCACTGCTACTGCCACTTGAAAAAGGATGGAATGCAGCACCAGCAACTTGGACAGGAGCACATTCAGCTTCTGTGCCATTGGATGAGTGGGCACATACTGTTGTCTCTTGGACTTGGCTTCGCAGATGAATTGCTGGCAGAATGACTGACTCAAAGTAGGAGGAGCAGGAGAATCTGGAGCGACAGAAGATGGGAATGACACACAGCTCCCTTCAGCTGAGGTGGTGGAGCCTTGGCTGGCTGAAACAGGGAGCAGCGTGCCACTGGATGATGCAGCAGGCTGGACGACCACATCAGAGTCACGGTTCTCCCAGGCCACATGGTGATTCTGCATATGTTGACACAGGTGCGTGGTGCCAACATTGGGACCCTGGCCACGCTTCACCTTCTGTCGACACATCTTGCGGATGCTTGATGAAAAACTGCCACACAGTCGAGTAGCTGATTTTCCCACCAACAGTCCGCACTGATTTACTGCTACTGCCACCGACTCCAGGAACCCCTGTTCCACTACCTATCGGAAAGGTAGGCTGCCGCGAAGCAGGTGGTCTACCCCAGGCACGTTTGGCTCCAGACTTTCCACTTCTGCCACCATGCTGACTGCTAACCATGCTACCACCTTGCTGGCTCATCCTCTGCTGCTTCACGGTCAACGGTCATCCTGCAACCCTCTTCTCCTGATGATGATGAAGCCCCTTCTGCACCAGCTCCCAAGTGCGATCGGCTTCATCCTCATCGAGTTGTGTTTGCACGTCATTGATGATCTCCTCAGGTTCCATAACAGTGTCTGCTTCTTGAGTCTGAATGCTAGCAACACCACCTCTCACACCACTCTCCTCATCACTACTTGCCCACCTAGCAGAGGAAGCATTGGATGTCTCCTCCACTTCTTGGCTGGGCAGTAGCTGCTGACTGTCCTCTGGTAGATCATCCTCACTAAATAGTGTAACTGAACGCACAGCATAAGATACTTCTGTGGGGGAGGGAACAGCATAGGACTGAGGCAATGGGAGGACAGGGACTGCTCCAGGGCCATGCCAACTGAGGGTTGTGTCTGAGGAGCCCAACTGACTGTTGACTGGGGGTGTTAGATGTCACTTATGATGAAGTGGATGACTGTGTTATCTAATCGATGACAGTAGATGGGTTGCTGGTTGAGACACGACCGCTGCAACTCCTGCTGCCATTCGTGCCTAGTCTGCTGCAATCTCTGCCTGATGAATTTAGGCCCGTCCTGGCACTTCTCTGCCTGACATACTTAGCGCATATATGAGGGGAGTACAATATGCTCCACTACGCTTAAAACAGTATTTGTCTACAACACCAGCAAGTGTGTACTTTTGGCTGGCCTTTCACAGTATCTAGGCCCTTAAGACTTTAACAGGAACAAAATGGTAAACCACTTAGATGTACGTATGTGGTATGCACTCATGAGGAAAATACAATACGCTCCACCACGATTAAAACAATATTTGTCTACAACACCAGCAAGTGTGTACTTTAGGCTGGCCTTAACACAGTATGTAGGCCTTAAGACTTTAAAAGGAACAAAATGGTACACCACTTAGATGTACGTGTGTAGTATGCACTTATGAGGGGAGTACAGTGCGCTTCAGTACGCTTATAACAGTATTTGTCTACAACACCAGCAGGTGTGTACTTGTGGCTGGCCTTTCACATTAACTAGGCCCTTAAGACTTTAACAGGAACAAAATGGTACACCACTTAGATGTACCTTATGTGGTATGCACTTATGAGGGGAGGACAATGTGCTCCAGTATGCTTAAAACAGCATTTGTCTACAACACCAGCAAGTGTGTACTTTTGGCTGGCTTTTCACAGTGTCTTGGCCAACAGGAACAAAATAGTACACCACTTAGATGTACGTATGTGGTATGCACTAATGAGGGGAGAACAATGCGCTCATGTACATTTAAAACAGTATTAGTCTACAACACCACAAATGGTACACCACTTAGATGTACACACAGATTACACTTAATAGAGGACAATACGCTTTTAGTGCTCTGCTCACCTTGACTGGCTGACTACTATTAGCTTTTCAGTTGTTGTACACACCAGTGCTGCACCACGCAGTCGCTGTGTACTACACCGTAAATTGCACTCTCTCTTTCAATCTCACTTCCTTCACTATCAGTGCTTCTAGGCTGAATTTGGGCTTGAGGTGAATCGCTGCTGTAAAAATGCTTTACTGTGCAACACACACACTGCTCTCTGTCCCTCTCTCTCTGTAATAGAACGCTGATGTGACTAGGAGGTGAATCACTGCTGTAAAAATGCTTTTCTGTGCAACACACACACTGCTCTCTGTCCCTCTCTCTCTGTAATAGAACGCTGATGTGACTGGCTGCAAGATGGCTGCCGATTATATAGGGATGTGACATCACAGGGGTGGCTGGCTGCTGATAAGCGGCATGCTGCATGTCATTCAGGGTCATTCCGCCGACCCTTGTTCCCGCCTTCCCAGGATTCCTTGCCCCATGTCCTCAAATGTGTCCACCACTTGAGATGCCCTGGAGCCTGGATCGCACTAAATAGAGTTTAATGAAGCGATTTTCTCTGCAAAATTCACATTCGTTACAAATCGAATTTTTACTGAAATTCGTAACGAATTTGCAATCGCCAGATTCGATTTTCTAATCCCTAGTCACAAACTTTTAGAAATAGTACATTCTTTAACCCCCGTGCTATTTCACCCCACCATGTTCCATTTCATTACCCCCCGTTCAGTTTCATCACCCCCTTGTGCCATTTCATTAGCCCCCTATGGCATTTCAGTTGTTTGCTGGACTGAGCGGGTTTTGCGGCATCCGCCCTATGTTCATTGACCACCCGCTCCTGCCCACAGAAACCTCTTTACCGCACCACACCTGATAGTTGTTTATTGGGTCCCGCCGGAACCAAAGAATCTCAGTCCTGGGATTTTAAATTGTTTAAAATTTTAAAAATTGCCACATTTTATACCTATTTTACTTCCTTCCTTCATTTCTCATTTCACACTGTGTACCTAAGGCTGAGTTCACACACTGTATTTTGTTTGCAGTGATGTTGCGCTATCACAATGTTACTGTGCGGTACTGTTGTGCTGTAAAAAATGTGCAATTTTACAGATTATGCAAATGTTGGTCGTACCATTTTCCATAACAAGTATGAACACAGCCTAAGCACCTTAAAGGGGTACACCACTGGGTGCGGGCTGTGGGGGGCGTGACTGCACGGCCTTGCCCCTCATGACGGCACGCCATGCCCCCTCAATGCAAGTCTATGGGAGGGGGCGTCCCATAGACTTTCATTGAGGGGGTGTGATGTCACGAGGAGAGCAGCTGTTACGTCATGACCCCCGCAGTCCACACCGAGAGTTCGGAACAAAATGTTCCCAACGCTGGGGCTATGGAGTACCCCATTAAGTGACCCAATAGATTGTATTCCTTATTTTTTTATATTTTTTTTTATTTGCCTGTTTCAGTGAGTTGTAGGAAGCACTTGTTAAAAAATTCACACAACAAGGTGATCAAAACCCATAATACATGGCCGCTGTCTGGAGTCCCGCATGCAATCTGATCATTTCTGCCCCTTCTATTGAATCATCTTCATTTTCCTGCCCAGTGAAATGAAAAATCCTGGGAAGCGAGAAGAGGATTTCTGCTGCTTGACATTACCCACCTCCGGTTTAAAAAACCTCTCTGCTTTACTGCCCTGCGCCTCTACCAATCTCTCTTCCATTCCTAATTGGTGTCTACAGCTCCATAGGGGACAAGAAAGAAATAATGTTAGCCCAAACAATGGCGGCACAATAAAACTGCATTTCACCGCTTATGGCTAGAGCATGCAGGATTACTTTTCCATATGTAATTCGGATTTGTAGCAATTTTCATACGCATCCGCTGAACCGTGATCACCCCCCATCGCCTTTCATCTTTCTCGTCTGTGTTTTCGCCTTTTTAGACTTTTATTATGTATTTTCTTATGTGTCTTTAGCACCGGCAGGTTTCTTATATTGCCACAAACAAGTCGTAGACTATGATATGTTGTTACAGCAAATCATCCTGTAAATAATTGTGGTAATTTAAAGTACAATTCATTTGTTGCTGTAATGGGTCAAAGCAGGTGGTGGATCCTCTGGGCCTGTGTGGATGATGACGCAAGCCGTGCCAGGGAGAAGAGACTGCTGCAAAGCGGGATGGTCTTGCGGCGGCAGGCGGCACCCAGGTCGCTACCCCTGGCATGACTCGTCCACACAGGTAGCTGGGAGGTGGCGTGGCACAGAAGGAGACTGGCAGGATGTGGCAAGATGGCAGTAGGTCAGGGGAGGTAACACAGGTGCAGGGTAGATAAGGTTGCAAGGAACAGGTACACGGTAACAGAGACACAGGACTTTCACTATAGCAATAGGCAACCAAAGATCCGGCAGGGAACCAAGGGAGGAGCTGATATTTAAGGACAAAGGGGGAGATTTATCAAAACCTGTGCAAAGGAAAAGTTGCTGAGTTGCCCATAGCAACCAATCAGATCGCTTCTTTCATTTTTCAGAGGCCTTGTTAAAAATGAAAGAACCGATCTGATTGGTAGCTATGGGCAACTCAGCAACTTTTCCTCAGGACAAGTTTTGATAAATCTCCCCCAAAGCCTCTACATAGCTTGGGATCTCCGTCAAACTTTGGTCCCAGGTGAAGCTGCAGACACAGGCGGAGGCTCAGGAACAGGTGGCTGCTGCTGTTGTTGCTGCTGAGTGGCAAGAAGCTTTTGCATCATGTATGAAAGTTGATTCAGTTGTTGCGCCTGATGGGATAACTTCTGCGACTTTTGAGCCACGACGGTGGGAAGATCGGAGACATCTGGCAGAGGCACTCCAGCGGGATCCATGGCTGGATCTTACTGTAACGGGTCACGGCAGGTGGTAGATCCTCTGGGCCTGTGTGGATGATGACGTGAGCTGTGCCAGGGACTGGAGTCTAAGGTGTTGCTGGTTTTCACCAGGACCCGCCGCAAAGCGGGATGGTCCTGCTGCGGCAGGCGGCACTCAGGTCGCTACCCCTGGCACAACTCGTCCACACAGGTAGCTGGGAGGTGGTGTGGCACAGGAGGAGACTGGCAGGACGTGGCAAAATGGCAGTAGGTCAGGGCAGGTAACACAGGTGCAGAGTAGGTAAGGAGGCAAGGAACAGGTACACGGTAACAGAGACACTGGGCTTTCACTATGGCAATATGCAACCAAATATACGTCAGGGAACCAAGGGAGGAGATGATATTTATGGACAGAGACGCAGGTGTAGACACTTGATTAATTGAGCACTGGCCCTTTAAGAGTAAGAGTTCCGGCACGCGCGAGGGCATGGAGAGGTGGAAGATGAGGGAGGTGAGTCACGGGCTGGGATTCGCATGCGGGCACATCCCGTGATGCGAATCCCAGCCCCGGCGGCAGCGGGCACATAAGCAAAGAGTGCTCACGGCCAGCGTGTTCTGACCGAGCGCAGGCATTACAGTTGCATTCAGGTTACTTTGCCCAGGGGTAAACCGCACGCGTGCAGTTTTCTACTGGTTTTGCCTCCACTTCATTCATAAATGCATAATTATACTCAATATTTTGGAGACATTATTAATTCTGAGTATTTTGTGGGCCCACAAATTACCTCTCGGGAAGACACCAGGCAGGATATCAATAGTATTCCCCCCACTCCAAGTAGTATGGAGATTTAAAGGGTACCTCTCATCAAATAAACTTTTGATATATTTTAGATTAATGAATGTTGAATAACTTTCCAATAGCATGTTAATGAAAAATATGCTTCTTTTTATTGTATTTTTCCCGATCAGTCCTGTCAGCAAGCATTTCTGACTCATGCTGGAGTCCTAAACACTCAGAGCTGCCAGCCTTCTTTGTTCACAACCAAACAGGCTGTGAACAAAGCAGGCTGGCAGCTCTGAGTGTTCTCCTTTGTGAACAAAGCAGACTGGCAGCTCGTAGTGTTTAGGACTCCAGCATGAGTCTGAAATGCTTGCTGCCAGGACTGGTAGGGAGACCCCTAGTGGTCATTTCTTCAAAGTGGCAAATTAAATAGAAAGAAGCATATTTTTTAATAACATGCAATTGTAAAGTTATTCTGCATACATTAATCTATAATATATCAAACGTTTTTTTGATGAGAGGTACCCTTTAAACGACATAAATACAGTATACATAATTGCAGTAGTCATAACTGCAGTATACATAATTGCCGTATATATATTTGCAGTATAGATAATTGCTGTATACATAATTTAAGTATACATTATTGCAGTTCTCATTCCGTAGAAGTTACACATGATATGAAACACGTCAATGTTTGCTTCTCCTTGAAAGGTTGTTTGTTTTTACCCTGGCTGTTGTCCATTGTGACTTTTAAGTTCCTGAATAAAGTGAAGATATTATAGTTCACTGGCCCAAAGTTCTTGATTATTGCGGTATACATAATTGCAATATACATTATTGCAGTATACGTAATTGCAGTATACATTATTGCAGTATACATTATTGGAGAATACATAAATGCAGTTTACATAAATGCAGTATACATAATTGCAGTATACATTATTGCAGAATACATTATTGCAGTATACATTATTGCAGAATACATTATTGCAGAATACATTATTGCAGTATACATTATTGCAGTATACATAATTGCAGTACACATAATTGCAGTACACATAATTGCAGTATACATTATTGCAGAATACATTATTGCAGTATACATTATTACAGTATACATTATTGCAGAATACATTATTGCAGTACACATAATTGCAGTACACATAATTGCAGTACACATAATTGCAGTACACATAATTGCAGAATACATTATTGCAGTATACATTATTACAGTATACATTATTGCAGAATACATTATTGCAGTATACATTATTGCAGAATACATTATTGCAGTATACATTATTGCAGTATACATTATTACAGTATACATTATTACAGTATACATTATTGCAGTATACATTATTGCAGTATACATTATTACAGTATACATTATTGCAGAATACATTATTACAGTATACATTATTGCAGAATACATTATTGCAGTATACATTATTGCAGTATACATAATTGCAGTATACATAATTGCAGTACACATAATTGCAGTATACATAATTGCAGTATACATAATTGCAGTATACATAATTGCAATATACTTTATTCTCTAAAATTAAAATTTTCCTAAAAAAAAAAAAGAAGTGGAATTATGAAACTCAAATTGGTTTGTCACATTTCAAAGTTCTCAAATATTTGGCTATGCTGCAAATTCTAAACTTATGAGATTCTGATGAATTTCTCCTAATCATGGCCACTACAGAATTTTTAGCATTAAAAGGGCTATTCCGGTATTTGATTTTTTAATATGACTATGCTATAGGGGCTGTAAAGTTAGTGTCATCACATCACTAGTCAGGTGTTGAAAGGGAGCCTCTCTGCTTCAATTGGTGGACCGACCGCTGTGTGTGTGTGTGGGGGGGGGGGGATTCATTCTTCACAGGGCTGCAGGGAATTGTAGTTTCTAGCACAGCACACATGGAAGGGAGCCTAGCTGTGCTGGAATGGGTGGGGCGACTGATGTGTAGGAGGGATAAAAGTGACCTCACACTTACAAACAAGGGATCCTTCCAACAGGAAATAGCCATTTCACCAAATGAAAGCAGGAGTGTTATGGTGGACTCACAAAATAATAATTTAGCCCCCAGACATTACTGTCTGGCAGGTAAGTACCGTATTTTTCACCCTATAGGACGCACCGGCATATAAGATGCACCCAGTTTTAAAAGTGCAAAATCTAGAAAAAAAAAGATTCTGAACCCAACAGTGATCTTCAACCTGCGGACCTCCAGATGTTGCAAAACTACAACTCCCAGCATGCCCGAACAGCCGTTGGCTGTCCGGACATGCTGAGAGTTGTAGTTTTGCAACATCTGGAGGTCCGCAGGTTGAAGAACACTGGTATAGGCGGTAGTACTCACGTGTCCCCGCCGCTCCGGACCCGTCACCGCTGCCCTGGATGTTGCCTTCCATCGCTGTCGCCGCGTCCCCGTGGTGTCCCCGACGCTCCGGACGTCTTCTTCCCCGGGATCCACGCTCTCCGTCGCCGTCATCACGTCGCTACGCACGCCGCTCCTATTGGATGACGGGACGGCGTGCGCGATGACATGATGGCGGCGAAGGAGAGCACTGGCCATGCAGGGGATCCCAGCACAGAGCAGACACCGAGGAGGCAGGTAGGGTCCCTTCCGGTGTCCTGTAAGCTATTCGGGACGCCGCGATTTCACCACGGCGGTCCCGAACAGCCCGACTGAGCAGCCGGGTTAGTGTCACTTTCGCTTCAGACGCGGCGGTCAGCTTTGATCGCCGTGTCTGAAGGGTTAATACAGGGCATCACCGCGATCGGTGATGTCCTGTATTAGCCGCGGGTCCCAGCCATTGATGGCCGCAGGGACCGCCGCGATAGGTGTGTATTCGCCGTATAAGACGCACCAACTTTCCCCCCTAGTTTTGGGAAGAAAAAGCACGTCTTATATGGCGAAAAATACGGTACTAATGTCCCCTTATGTTGAATAACAGTCGCACATCTCGTGGATATAACTATTCATTTATATGGTCTGCAGAGCGCCTGTGTAGATCGACTATGTATGATCACTATTGAATGAGAGGATTCTAGTAATATTGGTCTTAGTGTTGTTGTTTTTTTCAGCACATGGTGGTAAACTTTTGTCATAGTGTGAGGATATTATTTATAATATTAGCCTTGTTATATTGTTTTTTACTCAGTAGCGGTAAAATGTATTATTTGTTCTTTGTAGATTGGTATTATTTGGTGGCATATACTGTCATACATGAAATTTTCCGGGACTGTGCAGGGTTTAGATTTACATTGAAGTCTGCACAATCTGAATATTAGTGTCTTTGTCAGTCCTGCACCAAGGTACTGACGGCTGCCCTTAGGGCCCTATTACACAGGACAATTACCGGTCAAAGATCAGCCAAGGAACAAGCAGACGCTCGTTCATCAGCTTATAAAGTCATTTTGATACACTAAAAGAATCATTGTCTGTCGACAGCACATTTCCCCATGTAAAAAGGGATGTTTGACCAACAGCTAATAGCTGCAGAGGGCTGTTGAAACGGTCCAAGGATCAATCACGTGTTTTAAGGACAAGGTAAATAGCACCTTGTTCTTTATGCATGTTTAAAGGGGTACTCTGCCCCTAGACATCTTATCCCCTGTCCAAAGGATAGGGGATAAGATGTCAGATCGCCGCAGTCCCGCTGCTGGGGATCCCCGGTGCGGCACCCCGCTATCATTACAGCACAGAGCGAGTTCGCTCTGTGCGTAATGACGGGCGATACAGCCGCGAGACGTCATGGCTATGCCCCTCGTGACATCACGGCCCGTCCCCTTAATGCAAGTATATGGCAGGGGGCATGACGACCGCCACGCCCCCTCCAATAGACTTATATTAAAAGGCGCGGGCCGTGACGTCACGAGGGGCGGAGCCGTGATGTAACGATGCTCCGGCCCCTGTATTTCCCATCATTACGTGCAGAGCGATCTCGCTCTGTGCTGTAATGATAGCGCAGTGCCGCAGCGGGGATCCCGGGGCTCCCCAGCAGCGGGACCGCGGCGATCTGACATCTTATCCCTATCCTTTGGATAGGGGATAAGATGTCTAGGGGCGGAGTACCCCTTTAAGGACAATAAAGATTAACTTTTTATGGGATATATGGGAAATTAAATTTTTTGGGGGGGGGGGGATTACCAATGCAGTCATGGCCATACAGTAATGTTGGTACCCCTGAAATTTTTCAAGAAAATGAAGTGTTTCTCACAGAAGAACATTGCAGTACCGCATGTTTTGTTATGCAAAAGTTTTTTTTTTCCCCCTTTGTGTGTATTGGAATAATCCAAAAAAGGGAGGAAAAAAAGCAAATTGGACATAATGTCAAACCAAACTCCAAAAATGGGCTGGACAAAATTATTGGCACCCTTTCAAAATTGTGGATAAATAAGATTGCTTCAAGCATGTGATGCTCCTTTAAACTCACCTGGCGCAAGTAACAGGTGTGGGCAATATAAAAATCCCACCTGAAAGCAGATAAAAAGGAGAGAAGTTCACTTAGTATTTGCATTGTGTGTCTGTGTGTGTCACACTAAGCATTGACAACAGAAAGAGGAGAAGAGGAGAAGAGTACTGTCTGAGGACTTGAGAACCAAGATTGTGGAAAAATATCAACAATCTCAAGGTTACAAGTCCATCTCCAGAGATCTAGATTTGCCTTTGTCCACAGTGCGCAACATTATCAAGAAATGTGCAACCCATGGCACTGTAGCTAATCTCCCTGGGCGTGGACGGAAGAGAAAAATTTATGAAAGGTGTCAACGCAGTATAGTCCGGATGGTGGATAAGCAGCCCCAAACAAGTTCCAAAGATATTCAAGCTGTCCTGCAGGCTCAGGGAGCATCAGTGTCAGCGCAAACGTTGACATTTAAATGAAATTAAACGCTATGGAGGAGACCCAGGAGGACCCCACTGCTGACACAGAGACATAAAAAAACAAGACTACGTTTTGCCAAAATGAACTTGAACAAGCCAAAATCCTTCTGGAAAAACATCTTGTGGACGGATGAGACCAAGATAGAGCTTTTTGGTAAAGTACATCATTCTACTGTTTACCGAAAATGGAATGAACAGAAAAGAACACAGGACCTACAGTGAAATATGGTGGAGGTTCAATGATGTTTTGTGGTTCCTTTGCTGCCTCTGGCACTGGGTGCCTTGAATGTGTACAAGACATCATGAAATCTGAGGATTACCAACGGATTTTGGGTCGCACTGTACAGCCCAGTGTCAGAAAGCTGGGTTTTTGTCCGAGACCTTGCGTCTTCCAGCAGGACAATGACCCCAAACATACATCAAAAAGCACCCAAAAATGAATGGCAACAAAGCGCTGGAGAGTTCTGAAGTGGCAGCAATGAGTCCAGATCTAAATCCCATTGATCACCTGTGGAGAGAACTTAACATTTCTGTAGGGAAAAGGCACCTTCCAATAAGAGAGACCTGGAGCAGATTGCAAAGGAAGAGTGGTCCAACATTCCGGCTGAGAGGTGTAAGAAGCTTATTGATTGTTATAGGAAGCGACTGATTTCAGTTATTTTCTTTCAAAGGGTGTGCAACCAAATATTAAGTTAAGGGTTTGGAGTGACATTATGTCCAATTTGCTTTTTTTCCTCCTTTTTTGCTTTAGTTCCAATACACACAGAGGGAATAAACATGTGTATAGCAAAATATGTGTTACTGCAATCCTTTTCTGTGAGAAATACTTCATTTTCTTGAAAAACTTCAGGGGTGCCAACATTTACGGCCATGACTGTAGGTGATATGTGAGTACTGGTTGAAATAACCCTCCATATATATTGTTCCACATTTTGTGAACAATCTATTACAAAAACATCCCTGTCTCCCAGAGGTGTAACTTAAAGCACAACAGTCATATAGCAAAAAAAACTTTGGCTTCAATATGTTCCTCACTAGGTCATGCAGACTTTTTACATGTCTTTTTATCAGTCTATTTTCGGTATTTGTCTCGCAAATCCCTCTGTTCTGCTGCTCACTCATTCTGACATCCACTGCTCAGGAATGGGTGTGTCCAAGGCAGCACCGAACCCGTCCTCATTCACCATGCATTCACTTCCTCCCTGAGTCTGCTGTTCTGTGCTGGATCTCTTCATCCAATCACTTCAGTCTCCTCTGTACCCCCTTCTTTCTATTTTCATGCTGCAGTCTGATAGGACAGGAGTGAGCACAGAGGAGTGCTAGTCCCGCCCTCACTTCCTTACCTTTGTCACAAAGATGATGCTTCAGTCGGACAGGATTATGTTCTTGATGATATGGGGACCCCTAGTGGTCTTTTTTGTAAGCCATGATTCCTTTAAAAAGGAGATAACATTTTTATGAATATATCAGAAAGGTTAATGTTTTGCCAAGATGTACAACATATAAAAATTTGGCCGACAGGCCTTGTCCCATAGACATGAATGGAGGGGGCCTGATGTGATGTCACGATGAGGTATGGCCATGACGTGACTACCACTTCCGCAGGAACCCAGCGTTTGTTTAGAATGCAGGGAGCTGTGAGAGATCACGTGGGGCCCCCAGCAGTGAGACCCCCGCAATCAGACATTTTATCCCCTATCCTTTCAATAGAGGATAAGATGTCCAGCAGCAGAGTACTCCTTTAAAGCTTCTGGGCCCAGTGAAAAATTTGTTCCAGGTCTCCCACTTGCCATATGCTATGTATAAGACAAGAATTTTCTTATGTGACAGAAGGATATTTGAGGTCTCTCAGGCATCCGGGTCCGGATGCAATTGCTACTGCTGCAGCCCCTCAAGTTACACCTCTGCTGCTTCCTGCCAAGAGAAACCAAATTTCTGTCTACACATAACAGAATGCAGTCTACAGCACTTAAAGGGTACCTTTCATCAAAAAAAAACTTTTGATATATTATAGAATAATGTATGCAGAATAACTTTCCAATAGCATGTTATTAAAAAATATGCTTCTTTCTATTTAATTTTCCACTTTGAAAAAAAGACCACTAGGGGTCTCCCTACCAGTCCTTTTTTTTTTTTTATAGATTTCAGACTCATGCTGGAGTCCTAAATCTCAGACTGCAGCCGGGACACAGACAAGCTCAACACTGCTCCCTGGCAGTGAGCAGTGGTGAGTTTGTCTGTGTTCCGGCTGCTGTCTGAGATTTAGGACTCCTGCATGAGTCTGAAATCTATAAAAAAGGGCTGGTAGGGAGACCCCTAGTGGTCATTTTTTCAAAGTGGAAAATTAAATAGAAAGAAGCATATTTTTTAATAACATGCTATTGGAAAGTTATTCTGCATACATTATTCTATAATTTTTTTTGATGAAAGGTACCCTTTAATATTCTGTAAAAGTGCCACATATCCTAGTCAGCCCCAGCCAACCAGCAACCAGCTATATTTTTACATTCACCACACAGCATTGAGCCCGTGTGCATTTAAACTTCAGAATCTGAATTTCAGTCCCGAGTCTGTCCCTGTTGAACAGAACAGACCTTTTATGGCCGGAGTGTGTGTTGTCTGCAATAAATAAAAACATCGGCTTCATCTTCTCACCTGATATTTATTCATTCAGCCCCTTGTCTTGTCCGTGACTCCATCCCTTCTTGTTAGAAAGCAGCGGCCTGATCTACAAAGGAGAAATGAAGAAGCTCTTAGCAGCGACAAAGGTCAATAAGAGAATAAGAAGTTTAGTGCAACTCTGAAGCAAGGTTAAAGGAGGAAACGGCGGCATATTTATCTGCAAAGAGAAAAAAATTGGCAACAGTCTCAGCTCCTAATAAAGGGTTAAACTGTATACTATAGATAAATTGTGGGTAAATAAATACCGTATTTTTCGCCGTATAAGACGCACTTTTTCTTCCCCAAAACTGGGGGCAAAAAGTCGGTGCGTCTTATACGGCGAATACACCCCTATTGCGGCGGTCCCTGCGGCCATCAACGGCCGGGACCCGCGGCTAATACAGGACATCACCGATCGCGGTGATGCCCTGTATTAACCCTTCAGACGCGGCGATCAAAGCTGACCGCCGCGTCTGAAGGGAAAGTGACACTTACCCGGCTGTTCAGTCAGGCTGTTCGGGACCGCCGCGATTTCACCGAGGGCGGTCCCGAACAGCCCGACTGAATAGCCGGGTTAGTGCTTACAGGACACCGGGAGGGACCTTACCTGCCTCCTCGGTGTCTTCTCCGTTCAGGGATCCCCTGTATGGCCGGCGCTCTCCTTCCTCGTCGTCGCGTACGTGCGTCGGCGTGCGTAATGACGTGATGGCGGCGACGGAGAGCGAGGATACCCGGCCGGCAGCAGAGACGTTCCGGAGCGACGGGGACATGGCGACAGCGATGGAGCGACATCCAGGGCAGTGGTGACGGGTCCGGAGCGGCGGGGACACGTGAGAATTACCTCCTATGCAGTGGTCTTCAATCTGCAGACCTCCAGATGTTGCAAAACTACAACTCCCAGCATGCCCGGACAGCCAACGGCTGTCCGGGCATGCTGGGAGTTGTAGTTTTGCAACATCTGGAGGTCCGCAGGTTGAAGACCACTATTGGGTTCAAAATCTTTATTTTTTTAGATTTTGCCCCTAAAAATTGGGTGCGTCTTGTACGCCGGTGCGTCCTATAGGACGAAAAATACGGTAAATACATAACTGAGTAAAACAATAGTAAACCAACTGCCCTTTACTACACACGCTGATGTGTTTGGACTAGAACAGTGATCTACAAACTGTGGCCCTCCAGTTATTTCAAAACTACAACTCCCACCATGCCCAGACAGCCTACTACAGCAGTAGTTTTGCAACATCTTGAGGGCCACAGGAACTGTCAAGAGCAGGAGCAAATCCCCATAGCAAACCTCTCCTGCTCTGGACAGTTCCTGACATGGACAGAGGTGTCAGCAGAGAGCACTGTGGTCAGACTGAAAAGAAATTTAAAAAGAAAAGAACTTCCTCTGTAGTATACAGCAGCTGATAAGTACTGGAAGGGTTAAATAGGGTTAAATAGAAGTAATTTACAAATCTGTTTAACGTTTTGGCACCAGTTGATTAAAAAAAAAAAAAAAAATCACCGGAGTACCCCTTTAAGGACAAAGGGCATACAGGTATGCCCTTGTGTCCTTGGTAGAGATGAGCGAACTTACGGTAAATTCAATTTGTCACGAACTTCTCGGCTCGGCAGTTGATGACTTTTCCTGCATAAATTAGTTCAGCTTTCAGGTGCTCCCGTGGGCTGGAAAAGGTGGATACAGTCCTAGAAGACTCTTTCCTAGGACTGTATCCACCTTTTCCAGCCCACTGGAGCACCGGAAAGCTGAACTAATTTATGCAGGATAAGTCATCAACTGCCGAGCCGAGAAGTTCGTGACGAATCGAATTTACTGTAAGTTTGCTCATCTCTAGTCCTGGTACTTAAAGGGGTACTCTGCCGCTGGACATGTTATTCCCTATCCAAAACTATATGGGATGACATGCCTGATTACGGGGGTCCCCAGTCATCCAGTGCATGGAGCGAACTCCACTCCGTGCCGGATGACTGGTGATCACAGCCGCCACGCTCCCTCCATTCATGTCTATGGGAGGATGTGTGATGGCTGTGTACTAGACGCCATGCCCCCTTCCATAGACATGAAGACAGGGGGTGTGGCGTGATGTCATGATCAGAGAAGCCCCGGTCCAGGTACTAAGTTAATAAAAGTGAATTATCCCCTTCCCTAATAAAAGTTTGAATCACCCCCCCCCCCCCCTTTTCCCATTTTTATAATTAAATTATGTAATAAAAAATAAACATAGTCATATGTGGTACCGCCACGTGCGTAAATGCCCAATCTGTTAAAATATAATGTTAATTAAATTGCATGGTCGATGGCGTACACGTTAAAAAAAACACCAAGTCCAAAATTGCGCATTTATGGTCACTTCCTATGCCATAAAAAAAATTATAAAAACTGATCAAAAAATCCTTTCAAAACAAAAATGGTACAGATGAAAACAAATCTTAGCGCAAAAAATGAGCCCTCATATAGCCCAGTATGTGGAAAAATTAAAGCAATATAGGTGTCAGAAGATGACAATTTTCAGCATACTAATTTTGGTGCATGTAGTTTACATTTTTTTAAAGTAGTAAAATATAATAAAATCTACATAAATTGGGTATCCTTGTAATCATATGGACCTGACAAATAAAGATAAGGTGTCATTTTTACAGGAAAGCACTGCGTAGAAACGAAAGCCCTCAAAAGTTACAAAATGGCATTTTTTTATTTCACCCCACAAATTATTATTTTTTTGTTCTGCCACAGATTCAGTTATAAAAGAAGTGATGTCATTAGAAAGTGCAATTGATGACACAAAAAACAAGCCCTTATATGGGTCTGTAGGTGGAAAATTGAAAGTGTTATGATTTTTAGAAGGGGAGAAGGGCAAAAACAAAAATTGGCCTGGTCCTTAAAGGGGTATTCCACCCCTAGACATTTTATCCCCTATCCAAAGGATAGGGGATAAGATGTCAGATCGCCGCGGTGCCGCTGCTGGGGACCCCCGGGATCTCCACTGCGGTAATGACGGGCGATACGGGGGCCAGAGCATCGTTATGTCACGGCTCCGCCCCTCGTGATGTCATGGCCCGCCCCTTTCAATACAAGTCTATGGGAGGGGTCGTGGCGGTCGTCACGCCCCCTCCCATAGACTTGCATTAAGGGGACGGGCCGTGATGTCACAAGGGGCGGAGCCATGACGTCACGCTGCTCTGGCCCCCGTATCGCCCGTCATTACGCACAGAGCGAACTCGCTCTGTGCTGTAATGATAGCGCGGTGCCGCAGCGGGGATTCCCGGGGTCCCCAGCAGCGGGACCGTGGCGATCTGACATCTTATCCCCTATCCTTTCGTTAGGGGATAAAATGTCTAGGGGCGGAGTACTCCTTTAAGTACAAAACGGGCTTGGTCTTTAACGGGTAAAAAAGTGCCAATGGGTTCTATGACAACAAGGTGAGGCAACTTTCACACTATTAAAATACCTCTGTAATGAACGTCCGTCATAAAAATCTTGAAAATCGGCCATTAAACGGCCATTAGAAAATCCCATTATAGTCTATTGGATTTTTCTAACAGCCATTTTAACCCGTTAGCGCCCGTTATTAATGACGGCCGTTATTTTGTGACGGGCGCGTGAACGGAAGAAATAGTGCATGCACTATTTCTCCCGTTACTATCGCCTGTCATAAAATAACGTCCGTTATTAAGAACGAGCGATAACGGGTTAAAACGGCTGTAAGAAAAATCCCATAGACTATAATGGGATTTTCTAACGGCCGTTTAACAGCCGATTTTCAAGATTTTTGTGACGTTCATTACAGAGGTATTTTAATAGTGTGAAAGCAGCCTGACAAAATAAAGTTGATACAATAAAGTTAATTAAAACTAAAATGCACAGTAAAAAAAAAAAATAAGAAAAACTCTTTCTCATAAAAAGTGGTTTTACTTTATAATGTTTGCAATGATAGTAATTAATTAATGAACAAAATTAATTATAACAAACTATAACAAAAATCAAATAAGCAAAAAATTTTTTTTTACATTTTTAGAAAATCATTGCAGAATTTCTTTAATTCCATAGCACGCTCCAAACAAATCATCATTATCAGCCTGCTGAGCGCAGAGGTAACTGAGGTAAGGAACCACAGGGATATAGGTGGACATTCCCAAAACCCCAAAACCAAGTTACAGATGGAGGCACTGCTGAGATTAAGTGGGGATACAGGCAGTAATGTAAACCCTGTTATAGATAGACAGATAGATATGAGATAAATAGATATGAGATAGATAGATAGCTATGAGCTAGATAGATAGATAGATAGATAGATAGATAAATAAAGTCCAAATATGAACAGCACATAAAGATAAACAGGTAGTTTTGAATGGGGTGCAAGCATACTTGGAGCCTCGGTCGCCGATTCCTTAATCCATAAAATACAAATAGATGCAGCACACCACAGCTTGAAAATCACAGTGCAAGGTTTATTCCATAGTGTATTCCAATAGACAACGTTTCACCAGCCTCACGCTGGGTTTAAAAAAAAAAAAAAAAGCCACTTGAAAAAGCCAGCGTGAGGCTGGTGAAACGTTGTCTATTGGAATACACTATGGAACAAACCTTGCACTGTGATTTTCAAGCTGTGGTGTGCTGCATCTATTTGTATTTTATAGATAGATAACCAATTAGACTCCCACACTGCCAGCATACTGTATTATGATCCATACTGCCTCCTTACTGTGATAGGCCCTTTAGAGTATACTTAGCATATTGGCAGAATGGTATGCAATATACCATGGGGCTTATGGAACAAATATCACTTTCCAAGCATGGGCCTAACTATAGGGGGTGCAGAAGGTGTGGTTACATCTGGGCCCTGGAGCCTGAGGGGCCCAAAAGGTCTTATTTCTCTATAGGAGTAAAGCGGTGCTATAAATGAAGCTTTAAAGCTGGGGTTCCTGGGGCCCCACATCTTGGTATGTCACTATTCTCTTGTCGATAGAGGATCAAATACTCAAATGCCAATTAACCCAAAACTTATGTGAAATGCATTTTTCAGATTTCTTTCCTGTTTTTATTCTGTCTTTCACTGTACAAATAAACCGACCATTAAAGGGGTTCTCCGCCCCTAGACATCTTATCCCCTATCCAAAGGATAGGGGATAAGATGTCTGATCACAGAGATCCCGCCGCTGGGGACTCCCGTGATCTCGGCTGCGGCACTCCAGACATCCAGTGCACGGAGCGAACTTCGCTCTGTGCCGGATGACTGACCATGCAGGGCAGAAGCTCGTGACGTCACCTCCACGCCCCACTCATGATGTCACGGCCACGCTCCCTCAATGCAAGTCACGCCCCCTCCCATAGACTTGCATTAAGGGCACGCGGCCGTGAGGTCACGAACCTCTGGCGCTGCACCTGACGCTCGAAACCAACGCCTGGTGCAGCAGGGAGATCGCGGAGGTCAGACATCTTATCGCCTATCCTTTGGATAGCGAATAAGATGTCTAGGGGCAGAGTACCCCTTTAAAATGATAGACTAACAATTTCTTCGATAGTGGGCAAATGTACGAAATCACCGGGAGATCCAAGACTTTTTGTCCTTCACTGAAGTAATGGTGTACGCCGGTGACTAGTCAGCCGGTTCTTCACCACTCACAAATAGGACTATATTATTAACCCTGTAGATGTGGATGTGCGTTTCCGCGTGACAAGAAGAAGACACCAGATGTCTCTGTATTCTGTGCTTTTTTCTGTCTGTCTGAATTACATTACACCCCATCTTGGCGAGTTCATTATTTATAATCCGCCGAGACACTATCATTTCGATAACCGTTTTATCCAGTGCCGGATAACAAAGAGACGGACCCTATAACAGGCAGTTAAATGCAACGACTGATAAGAACAGTCAGCGAGGCCTCTTTACAAGCTTTGTGAGAGACTAGTAATCCTCTAATCTGCAGTGTGTGTCTCCCAGCTCTCCTTTCATGCTCTATTACTTCCGTGCCTGCTTGTCTTTCTTCCTTGAGCCTCTACAAAACCTTGTCTGTTTTTATTAGAAGAAGAAATACGTTTCGGTAACCCGGCTGAACTATGACATTTTGTGTTTAAATATATAGGCCATACAATGAATGGGGGGAAAATAATGAAAAAGAATAAAATAAAAAAAGAATAAAAAAAATAAAATAAAAAAAATAAAAAAAAGAATAAAAAAAAAAAAAAAAAGAAAGAAAGAATAAAAAAAAAAAAATAAAAAATAAATCTCATAAGATTTTTTATTTCTTCCCTTCAGACAAATTGAAAGAGTTAGGCAAAAAAAAAAAAAAAGGGAATCAGCAGAAAGGTGCTTTAACTACATTTTCTGTCAGATATTATTTCATCCGAAACCACTTAAGAACAGAATCTTAAGCGGTATTCAAAAAATGGCCGTATTATAAGGTATATAGTGCGTAAGGTTCTGAGAGGATTATTAAGGAGTGAGGAATAGGACAATGGGGCTTCTTTCTAAAAATGGGACTTATATTGTAGGATTGTGATCCCACTGAGCACAGTTATCAATGATTCATTACTGGAACAATTTACCATAAGATATAATGGGATTGTAGGAATGTATTCCTCTTGAAATTAATATTATTAATAATAATAATAATAATACATTTCACATTATTTAAAACCTTTTTTTTTATTGTTTCAGCTAGAGATGAGCGAACTTACAGTAAATTCGATTTGTCACGAACTTCTCGGCTCGGCAGTTGATGACTTATCCTGGATAAATTAGTTCAGCTTTCAGGTGCTCCGGTGGGCTGGAAAAGGTGGATACATTCCTAGGAAAGAGTCTCCTAGGACTGCATCCACCTTTTCCAGCCCACCGGAGCACCTGAAAGCTGAACTAATTTATCCAGGAAAAGGCATCAACTGCCGAGCCGAGAAGTTGGTGACGAATCGAATTTACTGTAAGTTCACTCATCTCTAGTTTCAGCATTTTCTTTTACATCATGGTGGATTACTTTGTCTAAAAAGTGTCTAAGACTCAAGTGTCTAGACCAGTGGTCTTCGACCTGCGGACCTCCAGATGTTGCAAAACTACAACTCCCAGCATGCCCGGACAGCCATCGGCTGTCCGGGCATGCTGGGAATTGTAGTTTTGAAACATCTGGAGCTCCGCAGGTTGAAGACCACTGAGGCCTTTGTCATCATCCAGACCCCCCCCCCCCCCCCTTTAGTTTTCTACTCACCTCCCCTCGGTGGGAAGGAAGGGTGAGCTGGTCCATCTATGCTGCAGGGACCGTCCGGTGGGGAGGGTTAGTCGTTCGGGGCTGTCCTTTTTCACCGGGGGGGCCCTCTTCTCCGGTCCCGGCCGCGGACTAATAATGTTGCCTTGACAACAACGCACAGGGACGTCCCTGCGCATGAATGTCCTTGAACGTCCCTGGACGAAGGCCGCAGTGGTCTTTAACCTGCGGACCTCCAGATGTTTCAAAACTACAAATCCCAGCATGCCCGGACAGTCGATGACTGTCCGGGCATGCTGGGAGTTGTAGTTTTGAAACATCTGGAGGTCCGCAGGTTGAAGACCACTGAAGGGATTGACAGGCGATGATGATGAAGTGGGGGGGGGGGGGGGTGATGATGAAGGGGGGAGATGATGACAGGCGGTGATGATTTGATGACAGGGTGATGATGATGGGGGTCTTAATGACGGGGGTCTGGATGATGACAGGGGGGATGATAACATGGGGGGATGATGTATTTCCCACCCTAGGCTTATAGTCGAGTCAATAGGTTTTCCTGATTTTTTTGGGTGAAATTAGGGGCCTCGGCTTATATTCGGGTCGGCTTATACTCGAGTATATATACGGTAAGATTTTAATACATTTTAGCCTGTACAGTGATTAAAAACACTTCTCAGATATTCTTTTTATAGATCTCTTGTGTATATCTATACTACATGTAGAAGCTCTCTTCTTATCTGCCATATTCTCGCTATCTGGATTTCCAGATGTTGCAAAACTACAACTTCTATCACTTTGGTTGTCATGACACGATGGGGATTGTGGTTTTGCAACTGCAGTAGAGGAAAACAGGAAAACACTGTGTTAAAATAACATCCTATTTTTCTGCTACGTTGGTCCAGAGGAAGACAAAATAGACTCATATGAGGAAGAAGCCTCCTTTCATAGGAGATCTTGGTTTGGCTTCTAATCCCCAGTCATGTTTCAAGGCTCTTTAAAGGGACAGTACATTGACTTACAGGTGGCTCCAGAGAACAAGCTCTCTCCTTTCTGGAATAGGACTACTCTGCTTACTTTATGTCCATTACATGGCCTATAAAACTCCACACAACTTTTTGCACTCTCCTGAAGAAGAAACTTTACCCCTTCAGTCCCACCACAAAAGCCTCACCCTGCTTGTCAGACGGCATCTCACTCTGTACTGACAAGATTTAACAACCCTGAAACAGCTGACTCTTTCTTTAAAGGGGTACTCCGGTGAAAACCTATTTTCTTTTAAATCAACTGGTGGCAGAAAGTTAAACATATATGTAAATTACTTCTATTAAAAAATCTTAATCCTTCCTGTACTTATTAGCTGCTGAATACTACAGAGGAAATTCTTTTCTTTTTGGAATTCTCTCTGATGACATCACGAGCACAGTTCTCTCTGTTGACATTATTATTATAATAATAATAATAACGCTTTATTCATTGTTGTCTTTAGTGGGATTTGAACCCAAGTCTCCAGCTCTGCAAGGCAGCAGTGCTAACCACTGAGCCACCATGCTGCCCTTAGCCTACATCTGCTATGCATGGTTGCTAAAATGGACAGAGATGTCAGCAGAGAGCACTGTGCTTGTGATGTTATCAGTGTTCCAAAAAGAAAGGAATTTCCTCTGTAGCATTCAGCAGCTAATAAGTACTGGAAGGATTAAGTTTTTTAATAGAAGTAATTTACAAATATGTTTAACTTTCTGCCACCAGTTGATTTAAAAGAAAAAAGGTTTTCACAGGAGTACCCCTTTAAGAAGAGACCCTGGTTTGGTTAATAATTCCCAGTCATGTTTCAAGGCAATTTTTAAGGGAAAAAGCAATGACTTGCTGGTGACACCAAAAAACAGAGAACTGCTTTGCATATTTTTTTCTAGTAGGACATTGCATGGTCTAGAACAGTGTTTTCCAACCAGTGTGCCTCCGGCTGTTGCAAAACTAAAACTCCCAGCATGCCCGGCAGTTTTGCAACAGCCGGAGGCACTCAGGTTGGGACACAATGACGTAGAAAATAGTGCTTTTCTCATTTCTCAAGAAGGAACTTATTTAGGGGGGGTGGATTTATCAAGACCTTTAGAAAGCTTTTTAACCCCTTAAGGACACCTTCTAAAAATCGTAATGCTTTACATTTTTGCACCTAAAATTCCATATTATAGCTTATTTTTTGCACCACCAATACTACTTTCCAGTGACATCAGTAATTTTACCAAAATATCAACGGCGAAGCGGAAAAGATAATTGTGCAACAAAATTTAAGAAAAAATGTAATTTTGTAACTTTTGGGGGCTTCCGTTTCAACGCAGTACATTTTTCAGTAAAATGACATCTTATCTTTATTCTGTAGGTCCATATGGTAAAAATGATCCCCTACTTATATAGGTTTGATTTTGTCGTACTTCTAAAAAAAAATCATAACTACATGCAGGAAAATTTATACGTTTAAAATTGTCATATTCTGACCCCTATAACTTTTTTATTTTTCCACGTACGGGCCGGTATGAGGGCTCATTTTTTGCGCCGTGATCTGAAGTTTTTATTGGTATAATGGGAAGCTGTTAAATTATCTTTACTAACTTTTTTTTTTACACTTTTTTTGCAGTGTTATAGCTCCCCCTGGTGGCTATTTCACTGCACATACCGATCTCATACACAGATCATTGCCATGTCAATGACACGGCAAAGATCAGTGTAATCGGCGGTCGATTGCTCAAGCCTGGATCTCAGGCTTGGAGCAATCAATCGCCGAGCGGACGCGATGGAGGCAGGTGAGGGGACCTCCGCTCGCGTTCTAGCTGATCGGGACATTGCGATTTCACCGCGATGATCCCGATCAGCCTAACTGAGCTGCCGGGAAGCTTTTACTTTAATTTTAGACGCAGCGATCAACTTTGAATGCCGTGTCTAAAGGGTTAATAGCGCACGGCACAACGATGGGTGCTGCACGCTATTAGCCCAGGGTCCCGGCTGTCATTAGCCGCAGTATGACGCGGTATGACGCAGTACGACGCGGCATGACCCTGTGTTTTATACCGGGACCGGTCACAGGGCACAGCCCTGCGTCCGTACGAGGTTAAACAGCTTTTTCTCTATGTTTGTCGCACAATCTGTGTGACTTTTTGTGCGACAATTGCTTTAGAAACATTTCCATGATTTTTACCCATTCAGAACACTTTGGGGGAGATTTATCAAAACCTGCCCAGAGGAAAAGTTGCCCAGTTGCCCATAGCAACCAATCAGATCGCTTCTTTCATTTTTCAGAGGCCTTTTCAAAAATGAAAGCAGCGATCTGATTGGTTGCTATGGACAACTCAGCAACTTTTCCTTTAGACAGGTTTTGATAAATCTTCCCCAATTTGTGCAGTGGTCACAGAATGTTGCAGAATTGTCACACAATCGCAGAAATAGATGGTTTCTCTGGTCATTTCAACCCAGCCCTACATTTTCTGTGCGAATTTTGAGTCAGTTTATATGCGACTTTTCACACAGCGGCAATCCGCTACTCTGAGTAGCCACACAGGGGCCTGGGAGTCGTTGAGCTGCTCGGCGATGTCTAAGTACACTGCGAGTGCACACGGCGTTTCACAGGCCCCTGTGTGTCTGCTTGGAGTGGATTCCTGCTGCCAGGGAGCCAGGGCGAGGTAGGGTGGGTGAGGGGTGGCAACAGCTGGAGGCACACTATAGGTCAAGTCACCAGCGGATCCGCATCATTTTTTACACATGTAGCGAATTTTGTTGCGTGTGATCCTTCCCTAATAGATAAAAAGACTGACAACAGATGGACGGGCAGACGGATAAATAAAACATTAAAACAAAAACAGCTCCCCTGAGCAAGCAGACTTAATCGGTGTGCCACCATCTAAATTCATTACATACAGGTACTCACAATACTATATAAAGCAATTTATGAATATATTGCAAGATTCCAAATTTTAAAGGGGTACTCAGGAGGTTAAAAAAAAAAAAAAAAAACAACTGGTGCCAAAAAGTTAAACAGATTTGTAAATTACTTATATTTAACAATCTTAATTCTTCCAGTACTTATCAGCTGCTGTATGATTCAGAGGAAGTTGTGTAGATCTTTCCGGTCTGACCACAATGCTCTCTGCTGCCACCTCTGTCCAGGTTGGGAACTGTCCAGAGGAGGTGAAGTTTGCTATGGGGATTTACTCCTACTCTGGACAGTTCCTGACACAGACAGAGGTGGCAGCAGAGAGTGCTGTGCTCTGACTGGGAAGGACTACACAACTTCCCCTGGAGCATACAGCAGCTGATAAGTACTAGAAGGCTTGATAATTATGATATAATTGATATAATTATTATTTTTTATAATTTTTTTTGCTCCTTAACTTGTTTTTTTTTATGATTGTTTGAGTAAATTTTCCGTGCTGGAATTTTTTATTTATTTATTTATTTTTCTACCTATTTTCTCACTTTCCTTCAGCAAATCCCATTATCGAGCAGCACCCTTGGGTGCAAAGCCTTGTCAAAATTTATCAAGCGGCGAGGCGGCTGCTATGCCTCTGACCCCGCGCTCTGACACCACAGATCCTAATCCGCGGCTACAGCTTTCACTTAGAATCCAGACATCAAGCAGCAAGTGCAATGCATAATTCAGCAGGTACAATATGTCCTAGCTCCGCATCCAGGGAAGGAAGAAGCAAAAAAACTAAAAATAAAAAAAAAATTCTCCGAGCAGACGTCCCCTTCGTTTCAAAGAGTCAAAAAGTGCTCCAGATGTCAGGATTCTCCTCTCAGCGCATCTTCTCCATTTCCCCCCGGGCCTGATGAACTGATTTCTTTCCCAAAGATGTTTCTTTTCTCAGTTTATTCTTGTAGGTTTTTTGTTTTTTTTCTTTGTTTCGCCACTCCGTCAAGGGCGGGGGTTGCCATGGAGATGGAATGAGATGTCCTGCCGTTTTCACCTTTGCTGTCTTGTTTGGTACAGATCGCTGTCCTCAGACCAAACGTGGTGGATGAGATGCACATACAGATGTCTGATTCCCTGGCAGCCGGTCTCTGGGGCCCCCATAACACAGCACTTCACAATCTGGCATTCATCCTCTCTCCTGCTCTCTAATGGCCCCATCACATGTCTCTCTGCCTTTCTGATCTTTCTTTTAAGTGGGACAAAGCTTCTCATGAAAGTCTATTTCTGAAGCCTTTCATGTCCGAGCGATTCAACTAAACTGGTAAAATAGCCAAGATACTACCCGATAATTTAAAAACCCTTAGAAAAGGGGTCAAAGTCTAGAGGGCCGGATTATATATCTTTAAGGGCGGAAGTCGCCATCACTAACACATCATTATATGTGTATGAGTATAAGATCAGAGGGAAGGGATACTCTGCAGCAAAAGCCTAGAATTGATCAATAGATGATAGATAGATATATAGATAGATAGATAGATGATAGATAGATAGATAGATAGATAGATAGATAGATGATAGATAGATATGACATAGATAGATAGATATGAGATAAATAGATAGATAAATAAATAGATAGATAGATAGATAGATAGATAGATAGATATGAGATAGATAGATAGATAGATAGATAGTTGGATAGATGGATAGATAGATATGACATAGATAGATATGAGACAGATAGATAGATGGATAGATAGATATGAGATAGATAGATATTAAATAGATAGATAGATATGAGATAGATAGATATTAGATAGATAGATATGAGATAGATAGATAGATAGATAGATAGATATGAGATAGATTATATATGAGATAGATAGATATTAGATAGATGGATAGATAGATAGATAGATAGATATGAGATATATAGATAGATATGAGATAGATAAATAGATAGATAGATAGATAAATAGATAGATATGAGATAGATAAATAGATAGATAGATAAATAGATAGATAACCAATTAGATTCCCACATTGCCAGCATACTGTAAAAAGAAGGGGAAAAAAAAGATCTCACTGCAGCACACATTATAGGGTGAAAAAAGATGCTCAGTGGTTTATTCCATTACAAAAGTGTTTTCACAGCAAGTGACGTTTCGACTGGGCTCACCCAGTTATTTTCAATCAGTGCCTGCTTGAAAATGACTGGGTGATCCCGGTCGAAATGTCGTTTGCTGTGAAAACACTTTTGTAATGGAATAAACCACTGAGCATCTTTTTTCACCCTATAATGTGTGCTGCAGTGAGATCTTTTTTTGTTGTACAAATGGTGGGCTTCTGATCATAGCCCCAGAAACTGTGTTGCAGCAGCTACTTTGATCTACTCTCCAGGTGTGCTGTTCTTCTCCCTATTGTAGATAGATAAAGAGATAGATAGATAGATAGATAGATAGATAGATAGATAGATAATAGATAGATAGATAGATATGAGATAGATAGATAGATAGATAGATATGAGATAGATAGATAGATAGATAGATAGATATGAGATAGATAGATAGATAGATAGGAGATAGATAGATATGAGATAGGTAGATAGATATGAGATAGATAGATGAATAGATAGATATGAGATAGATAGATAGATAGATAGATAGAAGGTGGGACGGTCCAAATTTGCGAGCTAAGTGCCTCTCTATTTCATAGTTTCACATTTGCATCTATTACACCATAGCTGTATAGCTCTCCATGTTTTATCTGCATATTCATGTTTCACCTATATCCTTGTGCTGACAGTGTGCTGCTGCATTCTTTCCATGTATTTAATCCTGAATTTGACTACAATATATATATATTAGAAAATAAATTATTGCCCAGCTCTATAATGGCTACTGCGCCAGAGTTGTGGTGATCGTCAATGGTCTCACAATTATAATACATAACGCACCTAACAAAAAGTAAAATGTGCCAGCAAGGATATGAATATGGCTTAGAGTGCACCAAAGGCGCAGTAAAATTATGGTGAACACTTCTGGCCTTAAGTAAGGCTAAATTTAGACTCCATAATCTAAAGTGCGCCAAAGTTTTTAAACCTCCTGAGCCACTCTGATAAATCTGGTGCATTCCTAGACTTCCTTGTATAAGTTTGCACTGTTTAAGAAGGTATTATAAAATCTGCCCAATGTGTTTGTTTAATCACTTTTTAGACGTAACTGTTTATTTATTCCAGTGTTATATGTTGCAATTTTAAACTTGACATTGCAAAATACTACTAAAAATATTTTGAAACTATAGTTGTTTATTTTTAAATATATATATATATATATATATATATATATATATATATATATATATAAAACTCAACGTGTGTGTGTGTGTGTGTATGTTCCACAAAAACTTTCAAGCGGCTAAAGATATTAAAGGGGTACTCCGATGAAAACCTTTTTTTTTTTTTTTTTTTTTAATTAACTGGTGCCAGAAAGTTAAACAGATTTGTAAATTACTTCAATTAAAAAATCTCAATCCTTCCTGTACTTATTAGCTGCTGAATACTACAGTGGAAATTATTTTCCGTTTGAAACACAGAGCTCTCTGCTGACATCATGAGCACAGTGCTCTCTGCTGACATCTCTGTCTATTTTAGGAACTGTCCAGGGTAAAAGGAAATCCCCATAGAAAACATATGCTGCTCTGGACAGTTCCTAAAATGGACAGAGATGTCAGCAGAGAGCACTGTGGTCATGATGTCAGCAGACAGTTCTGTGTTTCAAAAAGAAAATAATTTCCGCCGTAGTATTCAGCAGCTAATGAGTATAGGAAGGATTAAGATTTTTTAATAGAAGTAATTTACAAATCTGTTTAACTTTCTGGCACCAGTTGATTTAAAAAAAAAAAAAAAGTTTTTCACCGGAGTACCCCTTTAACATGAAACTTGGCACACATGTTATTTATATATTAACAACAAACATAGGATAGATGATTTAACCTTTACTCAGCCACATTTGCCAGGGGCGGGGTTTATGTTTAACCTGTTAAGGACCAAGGGCGTACCTGTACACCCGTGGGAATTTCGGTCCCTGCCACGCGCCGGGCGGGGATTGGACCGGGGTGACTGCTGATATCGATCATTAGTCTCCCCCGGCAAATGCCCAGGGGGTCATTAGACCCCCCCATGTCAGCGATCACCGCAAATCACAAGTGAATTCACACTTGCGATTTGCGGCTATTCCGGGTCATACGGGTCGTACGGCTTATGGTGACCCGGAAAATAAGGGGGGATCGTGGTTGTCCAAGACACCCACGATACCCCTGAAGGGATAGGAGTGAGGTGGCAGGGGTGCCACCCCTCCTATCCCTGCTATTGGTGGTCTAGACGCTTTACTTTCTAGAGGGGGCTTTACTTTCGGTTTCCCCGCTCTGCCCACCCACAATAGGTGGGGCAGAATGGGGTACCGACAGAGGACCGGCGCCAACGTCCACTTACCCCGTGGGCGAGGCTGCGGGCGACGATTGGTGGAGGAGATCTGAGTTTGGCGATGTCATGCGGCTGGCTCCCTGGATCCGACGGAAGCCAGTAAGTTGCCTACACAGTAGTCTCTAAACTGTAACCCTCCAGATGTTGCAAAACTACAACTCCCAGCATGCCCAGACAGCTGTTTGGGCATGCAGGGATTTGTAGTTTTGCAACAGCTGGAGGGCCACAGTTTGGAGATCACTGGCAGTGATCTCTAACTGTGGCCCTCCAGATGTTGCAAAACTGCAACTCCTAGCTTGCCCAAACAGCAGTTTGCTGTCTGGGCATGCTGGGATTTGTAGTTTTGCAACAGCTGGAGGTCCACAGTTTGAAGATCTCTAAATTGTAGCCCAACGGATGTTGCAAAACTGCAAATCCCAGCATGCCCAAACAGCAAACAGCTGTCTCGGCATGCTGGGAGTTGTTGTTGCGTACCTCCAGCTGTTGCATAACTACATCTCCCAGCATGCCCTTCTGCAATTAGTACATGCTGGGAGTTGTAGTTTTGCAACAGCTGGAGGCACACTGGTTGGAAAATACTGAATTAGGTAACAGAACCTAACTGAAGGTTTTCCAACCAGTGTGCCTCCAGCTGTTGCAAAAGTAAAACTCCCAGCATGCACGGTCTGTCAGTGCATGCTGGGAGTTGTAGTTTTGAAACAGCTGGAGGTTCGCCCCCCCCCCCATGTGAATGTACAGGGTACATTCACACAGGCAGGTTTACAGTAAGTTTCCTGCTTCAAGTATGAGCTGCGTCAAATTTTTCGCCGCAGCGCATACTTCTAGCGGTAAGCTCACTGTAAACCGCTGCCAGTGTGAATGTACCCTAAAAACACTACACTACACTAACACATAATAAAGGGTAAAACACTACATATACACCCCCGTACACTGTCCCCCCAATAAAAATGAAAAGCGGATTGTACGGCAGTGTTTCCAAAATGGAGCCTCCAGCTGTTGCAAAACAACAACTCACAGCATTTCTGGAAAGCCACTGAATGTCCAGGCATGCTGGGAGTTTAGCAGCAGCTGGAGGCACCCTGTTTGGGAATCACTGGCGTAGAATACCCCTATGTCCACCCCTGTGCAATCCCTAATTTAGTCCTCAAATGCACATGGCACACTCTTACTTCAGAGCCCTGTCATATTTCAAGGAAACAGTTTAGTGCAACATATGGGGTATTCGGGAGAAATTGCACTACCAATGTTGGGGTCTTTTTCTCCTTTTACCCCTTATGAAAAAGAAAAGTTGGGGTCTACACCAGCCTGTTAGTGTAAAAAAAAAATGTTTACACTAGCATGCTGGTGTTGTCCTTTGCTTTTTATTTTCACAAGAGGTAAAAGGAAAAAAAACACCCCGAAAATATGTAACGCAATTTCTCTTACATACGGAAATACCCCATATGTGGGCGTAAAATGCTCTGCGGGCACACAACAAGGCTCAGGAGTGAGAGCGCACCATGTACATTTGAGTCCTAAATTGGTGATTTGCACAGGGGTGGCTGATTTTAAAGCGGTTCTGACATAAACGCAAAAAAATAAATACCGACATGTGACCCCATTTTGGAAACAACACCCCTCACGAAATGTAACAAGGGGTATAGTGAGCCTTAACACCCCACAGGTGTTTGAAGAATTTTCATTAAAGTTGGATGGGAAAATGCTGGTGTTACCCTAAATTTGTAGTAAGAACATACCCCATATGTAGATGTAAAGTGCTCTGCTGGCGCACTACAATGCTCAGAAGAGAAGGAGCGCCATTGGGATTTTGAAGAGAAAATGTGTCTGGAATTGAAGGCCACATGTGTTTACAAAGCCCCCATAGTGCCAGAACAATGGACCCCTCCCACATGTGACCCCATTTCGGAAACTACACCCCCCATGTAATGTAATAAGGTGTACAGTGAGCATTTACGCCCCACAGGGGTCTGACAGATTTTTGGAACAGTGGTCCGTGAAAATGAAAATTTTAATTTTTCATTTACACAGCCCACTGTTCCAAAGATCTGTCAAACGCCAGTGGGGTGTAAATGCTCACTGCACCCCTTATTAAATTCTGTGAGGGGTGTAGTTTCCAAAATGGGGTCACATGTGGGGGGGTCCATTGTTCTGGCACCACGGGGGGCTTTGTAAATGCACATGGCCCCTGACTTCTATTCCAAACAAATTCCCTTTTCAAAAGTTTAATGGCGCTCCTTCTCTTCTGAGCATTCTAGTGCACCAGCAGAGCACTTGACGTCCACACATGGGGTATTTCCATACTCAGAAGAAATGGGGTTACACATTTTGGGGGTAATTTTCTCCTATTACCCCTTGTAAAAATGTAAAATTTGGGGAAAAAACAGCATTTTAGTGAATTTTTTTTTTTTTTCCATTTACACATCCAAATTTAACAAAAGGTCGTGAAATACCTGTGAGGTGTTAAGGCTCACTGTACCCCTTGTTACATTCCTTGAGGGGTGTAGTTTCCAAAATAGTATGCCATGTGTTTTGTTTTTGCTGTTTTGGCACCATAGGGGCTTCCTAAATGTGGCATGCCGCCAGAAAAACTATTTCAGCAAAATTTGCTTTCCAAAACCCAAATGTGACTCCTTATCTTTTGAGCATTGTAGTTCGCCCATAGTGCACTTCAGGTCAACTTATGGGGTACCTCCATACTCAGAAGAGATGTGGTTACAAATTTTTTTTTTTTTTTTCTGCTATTAACCCTTGCAAAAATGTGAAATTTGGGGGGGAAACACACCTTTTAGTGATTTTTTTTATATATTTTTTTTACGTATGCAAAAGTCGTGAAACCCCTGTGGGGTATTAAGGCTCACTTTATTTCTTGTTACGTTCCACAAGGGGTCTAGTTTCCAAAATGGTATGCCATGTTGTTTTTTTTTGCTGTCCTGGCACCATAGGGGCTTCCTAAATGCGACATGCCCCCCGAGCAAAATTTGCTCTCAAAAAGCCAAATATGACTCCTTCTCTTCTGAGCATTGTAGTTCACCCATAGTACACCTCAGGTCAACTTATGGGGTACCTTCATACTCAGAAGAGATGGGGTTACAATGTTTGAGGGGTATTTTCTGCTATTAACCCTTGCAAAAATGTGAAATTTGGGGGGGAAACACATTTTAGTGAAATTTTATTTTAATTTTTTTACATATGCAAAAGTCGTGAAACTCCTGTGGGGTATTAAGGCTCACTTTATTCCTTGTTACGTTCCTCAAGGGGTCTAGTTTCCAAAATGGTATGCCATGTGGGGGATTTTTGCTGTTCTGGCACCATAGGGGCTTCCTAAATGCAACATGCCCCCCAAAAACCATTTAAAAAAAAACGTACTCTCCAAAATCCCCTTGTTGTTCCTTCGCTTCTGAGCCCTCTACTGCGCCCGCCGAACACTTTACATAGACTTATGAGGTATGTGCTTACTCGAAAGAAATTGGGCTACAAATATGAGTATACATTTTCTCCTTTTTACCCCTTGTAAAAATTCAAAAATTGGGTCTACAAGAACATGCGAGTGTAAAAAATGTAGATTGTGAATTTTCTCCTTCACTTTGCTGTTATTCCTGTGAAACACCTAAAGGGTTAAAATGCGGACTGAATGTCATTTTGAATACTTTGGGGGGTGCAGTTTTTATAATGGGGTCATTTGTGGGGTATTTCTAATATGAAGACCCTTCAAATCCACTTCAAACCTGAACTGGTCCATGAAAAATTGTGAGTTTGGAAATTTTGTGAAAAATTGGAAAATTGCTGCTGAACTTTGAAGCCCTCTGATGTCTTCCAAAAGTAAAAACACGTCAATTTTATGATGCAAATATAAAGTAGACATATTGTATATGTGAATAAAATAAAATAATATTTGGAATATCCATTTTCCTTACAAGCAGAGAGCTTCAAAGTTAGAAAAATGCAAAATTTTCAAATTTTTCATAAAATGTTGGGATTTTTCACCAAGAAAGGATGCAAGATACCACAAAATTGTACCACTATGTTAAAGTAGAATATGTCACGAAAAAACAATCTCGGAATCAGAATGATAACTAAAAGCATTCCAGAGTTATTAATGTTTAAAGTGACAGTGGTCAGATGTGCAAAAAATGGCCGGGTCCTGAGGTGTAAAATGGCTGAGTCCTTAAGGGGTTAAGGACCCAGCCATTTTACACCTTAGGACCCAGCCATTTTTTGCACATCTGACCACTGTCACTTTAAACATTAATAACTCTGGAATGCTTTTAGTTATCAATCTGATTCCGAGATTGTTTTTTCGTGACATATTCTACTTTAACATAGTGGTAAAATTTTGTGATAAATTGCATCCTTTCTTGGTGAAAAATCCCAAAATTTGATGAAAAATTAGAAAATTTTGCATTTTTCTAACTTTGAAGCTCTCTGCTTGTAAGGAAAATGGATATTCCAAATAATTTTTATTTTTATTCACATTTCCAATATGTCTAATTTATGTCTGCATCATAAAATTGACGTGTTTTTACTTTTGGAAGACACCAGAGGGCTTCAAAGTTCAGCAGCAATTTTCCAATTTTTCACAAAATTTCCAAACTCACAATTTTTCATGGACCAGTTCAGGTTTGAAGTGGATTTGAAGGGTCTTCATATTAGAAATACCCCACAAATGACCCCATTATAAAAACTGCACCCCCCAAAGTATTCAAAATGACATTCAGTCAGCATTTTAACCCTTTAGGTGTTTCACAGGAATAACAGCAAAGTGAAGGAGAAAATTCACAATCTCCATTTTTTACACTCGCATGTTCTTGTAGACCCAATTTTTGAATTTTTACAAGGGGTAAAAGGAGAAAATGTATACTTATATTTGTAGCCCAATTTCTTTTGAGTAAGGACATACCTCATATGTCTATGTAAATTGTTCGGCGGGCGCAGTAGAGGGCTCAGAAGCGAAGGAGCGACAAGGGGATTTTGGAGAGTACGTTTTTTTGAAATGGTTTTTTGGGGGCATGTTGCATTTAGGAAGCCCCTATGGTGCCAGAACAGCAAAAATCCCCCACATGGCATACCATTTTGGAAACTAGACCCCTTGAGGTACGTAACAAGGAATAAAGTGAGCCTTAATACCCCACAGGTGTTTCACGACTTTTGCATATGTAAAAAAAAAAAAAAAATTTCACAAAAATGTGTGTTTCCCCGAAAATTTCACATTTTTGCAAGGGTTAATAGCAGAAAATACCCCCCAAAATTTGTAACCCCATCTCTTCTGAGTATGGTGGTACCCCATAAGTTGACCTCCAGTGTACTATGGGTGAACTACAATGCTCAGAAGAGAAGGAGTCATATTTGGCTTTTTGAGAGCAAATTTTGCTCGGGGGTATGTTGCATTTAGGAAGCCCCTATGGTTCCAGGACAGCAAAAAAAAAACACATGGCATACCATTTTGGAAACTAGACCCTTTGTGGAACGTAACAAGAAATAAAGTGAGCCTTAATACCCCACAGGGGTTTCACGACTTTGGCATACGTAAAAAAAAAAAAAAAGAAATTAACTAAAAGGTGTGTTTCCCCCCCCCCCCCAAATTTAACATTTTTGCAAGGGTTAATAGCAGAAAATACCCCCCAAAATTTGTAACCACATCTCTTCTGAGTATGGAGGTACCCCATAAGTTGACCTGAAGTGCACTACGGGCGAACTACAATGCTCAAAAGAGAAGGAGTCATATTTGGCTTTTTGAGAGCAAATTTTGCTCGGGGGGCATGTCGCATTTAGGAAGCCCATATGGTGCCAGGACAGCAAAATAACCCCCACATGGCATACCATTTTGGAAACTAGACCCCTTGAGGAACGTAACAAGGGGTACAGTGAGCATTTACCCCCCACTGGAATCTGTCATATCTTTGGAACAGAGGGCTGTACAAAATTTTTTATTTGCACAGCCCACTGTTCCAAAGATCTGTCAGACACCTGTGGGGTGTAAATTCTCACTGCACCCCTCATTACATTCCGTGAGGGGTGTAGTTTCCGAAATGGGGTCACATGTGGTTTTTTTTTTTTTTTTGCGTTTGTCAAAACCGCTGTAACAATCAGCCACCCCTGTGCAAATCACCTCAAATGTACATGGCGCACTCTCCCTTCTGGGCCTTTTTGTGCGCCCCCAGAGCACTTTGCGCCCACATATGGGGTATCTCCGTAGTCGGGAGAAATTGCGTTACAAATTTTGGGGGGCTTTTTTCCCCTTTACCTCTTGTCAAAATGAAAAGTATAGGGCAACACCAGCACGTTAGTGTAAAAAGTTTATTTTTTTACACTAACATGCTGGTGTAGACCCCAACTTCACCTTTTCATAAGGGGTTAAAGGAGAAAAAGACCCCCAAGATTTGTTAGGCAATTTCTCCCGAGTACAGCGATACCCCATATGTGACCCTAAACTGTTGCCTTGAAATACGACAGGGCTCCAAAGTGAGAGCGCCATGTGCATTTGAGGCCTGAATTAGGGATTTGCATAGGGGTGGACATAGGGGTATTCTACGCCAGTGATTCCCAAACAGGGTGCCTCCAGCTGTTGCAAAACTCCCAGCATGCCTGGACAGTCAACGGCTGTCCGGCAATACTGGGAGTTGTTGTTTTGCAACAGCTGGAGGCTCCATTTTGGAAACAGTGGCGTACCAGACGTTTTTCATTTTTATTGGGGAGGGGAGGGGGGCTGTGTAGGGGTATGTGTATATGTAGTGTTTTTTACTTTTTATTTTATTTTGTGTTAGTGTAGTGTAGTGTTTTCAGGGTGCAGTCACACGGGCCGGGGATTACAGCGAATTTCCCGCTGCGAGTTTGAGCTGCAGCGCAAAATTTGCTGCAGCGCAAACTTGCAGCCTGATACTCACTGTAAGCCCCCTGCCCATGTGAATGTACCCTATACATTCACAGGGGGGGGGGGACCTCCAGCTGTTGCAAAACTACAACTCCCAGCATGCACAGTCTCAGTGCATGCTGGTAGTTATAGTTTTGCAACAACTGGAGGCACACGGGTTGGGAAACACTGAGTTAGGAAACAGACAATGTTTCCCAACCAGTGTGCCTCCAGCTGTTGCAAAACCACAACTCCCAAACATTCTCAGGCATGCTGGGAGTAGTAGTTCGGCAACATCTTTAGAGCCAGATGTTGCAGAACTACAACTCCCAGCATGCTTGGAGTTGTAGCTTTGCAACATCTGGAGGACTACAGTTTGCAGACCACTAATACAGTGGTTCCCAATCTTTGCCCTTCCAGATGTCGCAAAACTACAACTCCCAGTATGCCAAAACTGTCCAGGCATGCTGGGAGTTGTAGTTCTGCAACATCTGAAGGGCCAGATGTTACAGAACTACAACTCCCAGCATGCCTGGACAGTAAGGGCATGCTGAGGATGTGTAGTTTTGCAACATCTGGAAGGGCACAGTGGTCTCCAAACTGTGGACCTCCAGAAGTTGCAAAACTGCAACTCCCAGCATGCCCAGACGCCAAGGGCTGTCTGGGCATGCTGGGAGTTGTAGTTTACAGGGTCCCATTACAGCAATGCATGTCGCTTTACGGCGACGTGCATTGCTGTAAAGGGCCCGACCGCGGCTGAAGATCAACTCACCTGTCGCCGCTGCCGCCGTCTCCGTCGCCAGGATCCGGGTCTTCAGGGACGAGGTAAGTACCGGGGCCGGTCCCCAGCACTCCCCCGTCCCCCGCCGCGTCCTCCGGTCTTCCTCCCGTCTTCTCCGGACTTTCAGGGGCCGGGCAGGGCGAGAGGAAGTAACCGCCCCCCCTCCTGCGATTGGTCGGTAACCGACAGATCGCAGGGTATAGGAGGAGGTGGCCGGTTTGCCACCTCCCTCCTATACTTTAGAATGGTCCTGGCTGTCTGTGACAGCCGGGATCATGCGAAATTACCGGGCGGTCGGGTCCCAGAGACCCGATCAGCCCGGTATCGCCGCAGATCGCAAGGACGCCCCTCGGCGTTTGCCCTGGATGCCTGCTGAAGGATTTCAGCAGGCATCCAGTTCCGATCTCTGCCCGGCGCGCGGCAGGGACCGGAAAACGCCAGGACGTACGGGGACGTCCTGGGTCCTTAAAGCCCAGGGTGCGGGGACGTTCCCGTACGTCCTGGGTTCTTAAGAGGTTAAAGGGGTACTACTCCCCTAGACATTTTATCCCCTATCCAAAGGATAGGGGATAAGATGTCTGATCACAGGGGTCTCGCCGCTTGGAACCCCCATGATCTCCCTGATGCACCCGGCGTTTGTTTAGAGCGTCAGGTGCAGCACTGGTGGCTCGTGACGTCACAGTCACGCACCGCTTATTACGTCACCCCATGCCCCCTCAATGCAAGTCTATGGGAGGGGGCGTGACTGCCGTCACGCCCCCTCCCATAGACTTGCATTGAGGGGTTGTAGCCGTGATGTCACAAGCCTCCGCCCCACATCACCAGTCATCCGGCAAGGAGGGAAGTTCGCTTCATGCCACGGATGTCTGAAGTGCCGCAGCCGAGATCACGGGGGTCCCCAGCAGGAGGACCCCCACGATCAGACATCTTATCCACAATCCTTTGGATAGGGGATAAGATGTCTAGGGGCGAAGTACCCCTTTAACAAGTATATCTTTTACTGTATGTTTACTTTTTTGGCTTTTTTTTTGTAGATGTGTCCTCACTTATGCTATTATTGGATTCGGATTATATTTGTTGGACTCCTGAATCATCTCTCAATCTCGCCTAACTTTTTCAGGATTTTAAATTGTATTTTTTTTAAAATCAATTTTGGGACCAAAAAAAATAAAATGGCGTGAAACCGAAACTTGAGATATTTTCAAAGTAATACAAGTGAGCTATAACGCTATAAGGTGTTGAGAAAAAAAGGCTTGATTAAAATTATTAGGACATACGGTAAATTACAAGTTTTTGAATATGTCCACCAGCATATTCTAAGACCCCTAATAAAAATAAAAATTGTATTGAAAACATATCATTAAAAAATATAGTCAGTTGATGGGTGTATTTAAGGTGGGTGTCACTGGTAAGTCTTAGAAACAAATTGCTTTTGCAGTAACACGTATGTTGGACTTTTTGTGTCTTTATGTGCTGTAAGCTTGCTTCTTATTTGACGAGTCTCTAAACTGTGTAGTAACGCTTCACCACATTCTATTGTGCAGCATAGACTATTATTATAGCAGTTCTTGTGTTTGCCTTGTACTTACCTGTTTTAGCTGACATGGCAGGCATGGGGTTTTCAGCCATACTGATTCCAATCTTAAAGGACATCTGTAGTGCAATATAACTTATCCCCCAACCAAAGGATCGCTGGGGATCCGAGGGCTAGGGTCCCCCTGCGATCTCCTGGACAGGGCCACAGCAGTCTACAGGAAGTGCAGTGTATAACTACTATATATCCTGATCCCATAGAGATAGCAGCAGTATACAGATAGAGCCGGAAGGGAGGTGTATAACTCTTATATATCCTGATAATACAGAGATAGCAGCAGTATACAGATGGAGCTGGGAGAGGAGGTGTATAGATACTATATATCCTGATCCTATAAAGATAGCAGCAGTATAAAGATAGAGCTGTCTATGAGAAGCCAAATAAAGATCTGATAGCTGACTATGTCATCCTGTAGTTCACAGGAAGTCAACTGATTCACAACTGACCACTTCTGACCACCACTGATCACAATCCTAACACTTAACTCACTGTGATTTCTGTGGTCAGGCTGGTGATCACTTGGCCCAGGTACAGTAATAAAATGCATGGATGCAGCTGTGTCGAAATATGGCTGGGTTCACACTACGATTTGTAACTACGGTTCCCGTATACGGCTGGGAGGAGGGGGGTCGGGGCTTAATCGCGGCGCCCGCACTCAGCCATATACAGGGCCGGATTAAGAGCATCATGGGCCTGGTGCTGAGAATTTTTCTGGGCCTTTTTATGAAAATATTTTACATAATATATAAAATGAAAACGCAAAGCAATTTTATTAAGACAAATTAAATAATTTAATTAACATTTAAGTGTGATAACAGAAATGTATAGAAAAAATGTCTTTGTAACAGTAGAACAAGAATAAATACAACATTCACAACAATAGAACGTAAACCTTTAGGATAGGGGATAAGATGCCTGATCGCGGGAGTCCCGCCGCTGGGGACCCCCGTGATCTTCCATGCAGCACCCCGTTCATAATCAGTCACGCTCCGCCCCTCAATGCAAGCCTATGGGAGGGGGCGAGACAGCCCCCTCCCATAGGCTTGCATTGAGGGGCGGAGCATGACATCACACGGGGGCGGAGGCGGGGGGTACCGCGTCCAAGCTCCCGGGGGTCCCCAGCAGCGGGACTCCCGCCATCAGGCATCTTATCCCCTGTCCTTTGGATAGGGGATAAGATGTCTAAGCACCGGAGAACCCCTTGTGGAATTCGGCCCGGGCATTCCGCTGTAGCAGAGTCCCGTTGAATTCAACAGGATTCTGCTGCGCTGTCCTGACGGCAGAATATCCATGGCAGATGTTTCCAGCACGGAAATTCCGTTTTCTGTATCCGCAGAAAGAATGAACACGTTCATTCTTTCTGCAGACACCGCACGGAATGCTTAGCCATCTAGGAGACGGCTGTCCGCACAGAGATTTTCCCTGCGGACAGATAGGATATGTTTGAACAGATATATCAATATTACAAAGATCATAAGACATTTTAATTTAGTTGACATATAATATATTAGAATGTTTACATAAACAGGACGACACATAGGACACAGGGTCACACATTTAGGGGGAGATTTATGAAAACTTGTCCGAGGAAAAGTTGACCAGTTGCCCATAGCAACCAAAGCCTTTTTACAAATGAAAGAAGCGATCTGATTGGCTGCTATGGGCAACTCAGCAACTTTTAGACTGGAAAAAAGGAGATTTTGTCTAAGGCAAAGGAAAGGGTATTTTACACTAAGAACAATAAGGATGTGGAATCCTCTGCCTGCAGATGCGGTTTTATTAGTCTGTACAGACGTTTAAACAGCAACTGGATGAATATTTGCAAAAACATAACATTAAGGGATATAGGCCCTGTAGCATTTAGTGATGCCTGTAGCATGTTGTGATGCCCGCGCTGTAGCATTTAGTGATGCCTGTAGCATTTAGTGATGCCTGTAGCATGTTGTGATGCCCACGCTGTAGCATGCTGTGATGCCCGCGCTGTAGCATGTTGTGATGCCCGCGCTGTAGCATTTAGTGATGCCTGTAGCATTTAGTGATGCCTGTAGCATGTTGTGATGCCCACGCTGTAGCATGTTGTGATGCCCGCGCTGTAGCATGTTGTGATGCCCACGCTGTAGCATGTTGTGATGCCCGCGCTGTAGCATGTTGTGATGCCCACGCTGTAGCATGTTGTGATGCCCGCGCTGTAGCATGTTGTGATGCCCGCGCTGTAGCATGTTGTGATGCCCGCGCTGTAGCATTTAGTGATGCCTGTAGCATGTTGTGATGCCCGCACTGTAGCATGTTGTGATGCCCACGCTGTAGCATGTTGTGATGCCCGCGCTGTAGCATTTAGTGATGCCTGTAGCATGTTGTGATGCCCGCACTGTAGCATGTTGTGATGCCCGCGCTGTAGCATGTTGTGATGCCCGCGCTGTAGCATGTTGGGATGCCCGCGCTGTAGCATGTTGTGATGCCCGCGCTGTAGCATGTTGTGATGCCTGCGCTGTAGCATGTTGTGATGCCCGCGCTGAAGCATGTTGTGATGCTCGTGATGCTGAAGCATGTTGTGATGCCCGCGCTGTAGCATGTTGTGATGCCCGCGCTGTAGCATGTTGTGATGCCCGCGCTGTAGCATGTTGGGATGCCCGCGCTGTAGCATGTTGTGATGCCCGCGCTGTAGCATGTTGTGATGCCCGCGCTGTAGCATGTTGTGATGCCCGCGCTGAAGCATGTTGTGATGCCCGTGATGCTGAAGCATGTCGGGTGATGCAGTGCAGGGCCGCGCCGGCCCTCTTTGATTGTATTGTGTGCGCTGGGCGGGCCGTCTGTGCAGGCCGCTGGGCCTATTTTTATGTAGGGGCCTGGAGCGGCAGCTCCATCCGCCCCTACGTTAATCCGGCCCTGGCCATATAGGTGAACCGTATTTAATGCATGTCTATGAGCCAACCGGAGTGAACCGCAGCCTCCGGTGGGCTGCTTTTTCGGACGTATGCGGTTTCCCGACCGTAGGCAAAAACGCGGTCTGGGCCCTGTTATTCCTGGGGGCGAAAAGCAGCTACCCGCCATCGGTCCAGGCAGGCCACTACCTAAGGCCTCGCGGAGTCGCGCTAGTGGGGGGCCTCGCTCAGGGCCCTGACTGCCGCAAATCCCCGCTCTCTGGCCAACCGCCGGGATTTAAGTTTAAGTTTTTCCCATGGAAAACTTTTTTTTTTTTTTATAAACTGGTGCCAGAAAGTTAAACAGATTTGTAAATCACTTCTATTAAAAAAATTTTAATCCTTCCAGTACTTTTTAGGGGCTATATACTACAGAGGAAATGCTTTACTTTCTAGATTTCTCTGATGTCATGACCACAGTGCTCCCTGCTGACCTCTGCTGTCCATTTTAGGAACTGTCCAGAGACAGAGAAAATCCCCATAGGAAACATATGCTGCTCTGGACAGTTCCTAAAAAGTACTGGAAAGATTATTTTTTTTATAGAAGTAATTTACAAATCTATTTAAATGGATCTGTTTAAATGGGCACTGTCAGCAACTTTTTTTTTTATATATATGTTGTAGTACATATGTACTACAACATATCTCTAATATAGTTTCATTTTTTTATTATTTTATTAACATGGTGTAATTTACATTTGAAAACCAGCCACTAGGGGTCTCCCTCCTAGTGGCCGGCTGCAGCCTGGCGTGACGTCTCGCCTGAAAAAGGACTGATTTTGGCCTGGCAATCAGTCCTTTTTCATTTAGGCTGCTCTCGCTCCTTGCCTGTCAATCAGACAGGTGGAAACGAGCGCACTGGCTCCCCGGCCACTGGCTGGGAGGCCAATCCTCCCGCACGTGTCGTCACCGCCACTGCCCCCGCACGCCCGCTGCCGGACTCTGCAGTATCTATAAGTAAGAGGGAACGGGGTATGCGGGCAGGGTGTTTGTGATGGAGGGAACGGAGTATGGGGGGGGGGGCTTTGACGGAGGGAACAGGCTAGCGCCGTAGCGCCACATGGCACTATCTTATAGTTTATCTACACAAGGTACCTCCAGCTGTTTCACTACTACAACTCCCAGCATGCCCTGACAGCCTATAGATATCAGGGCAAGCTGGGAGTTGTAGTGGTGAAACAGCTGGAGGCACCTTGTGTAGATAAACTAAGGGCGGAAGTGTTGTCCCCAGCAGGCATCAGTGACGTGGTGCCTGCTGGGGAAGTCTGCCTGGTAGTGAGCACACTGCCAGGCAGACAAAAAGTTATTTTTAATATAGTAAAAAGATAAATTAAAAGCAGGGAGGGGATTAGGGATAGATTGGCAATAGGCAGGGACAGGAAAAAAAATAGGATGGTGGGAGCTACCCTTTAACTTTCTGGCACCAGTTGATTTAAAAAAAAAAAAAGTTTTCCACGGGAGTACCCCTTTAATAAAGCGGTTTCAATCCTGTCTGCGGGCCCCAGCACTGCGCGCGACCATCCCCTGCTGCGCCTCTGGCAGCTGGGGCTGATCGTGTTCCTGGTTAGTCATTAGTCCCCCGCCCCCCGGCTGCTCACCGCAGTGCTGACTGCTGAAGAAGAGAGACGGCAGACGGACACCGCCCATCCCAGCCTCTGCGGCTCTGCCTCTCCACTCCCCGCCCGACACCTCAATTAAAAGGAGCCTCACTGTAGCGGCGCCGGTGTGAGGTGAAAAATTACCCCCTTCTAGCTTCGTCAAACTTCGGAGAGGGGCGGTCCGATTTTTTCACGGGTTTGAATTTTTCACCCCACACTGGCATCAGTATAAAAAGCAGGTCAGGTCTGGCCGTCCTGAAGTCTCAATGGCCGTGCCTGGCAGCATGCATGAAGAAATGTCTGTGCTGTCACCTGTCTGGCCTATATACATAGTAGTATATGCAGTATGGGCCAGCCAAAGGACACAGCACAAACATTGATATGCAGTGTCATTATACTGCTAAACCAGTGTTTCCCAACCAGGGGGCCTTCAGCTGTTGCAAAAGTACAACTCCCAACATGCCTGGACCGCCTTTGGCGGTCCGGGCATGCTGGGAGTTGTAGTTTTGCAACAGCTGGATGCACCCTGATTGGGAAACACTGTGCTAAGCTGTGTGAGGTACCCACTGCCCTGGCTGCTATATATATATATATATATATATATATATATATATATATATATATACATATATACACACAGGGCAGTGGGTACCTCACACACCTGATGTATATAGCCCTGCAATAACTGTCTGTATACCACTGACTGTGCTGGCCTATACTAAAAAAAAACACACAATATATACATATATATATATATATATATATATATATATATATATATACATATACATATTATATATATACACATACACACATGTAGCAGTATTATGTGTATATATATATATATATATATATATATATATATATGCGCCATACAGTATAGTTTAATGTACAATAACACTGTTGTGACATGACTGTATATTAGCCCTGCTCTGTAACATCAATGTGTATATTAACCCTGTATCGTAATGTCATAGGGTTACAGTGACTTACAGTAGAGGGTTAACCCCTTCTAGCAAATGGATGTCTATTTATGTCTACTGTGGGCTCCCGCTGTATGATGCGTGCTCAACAGCATGCATCATACCCGTGCATCCTGTTCAGCTGAGAGGAGGGCGGTAGGTTTCTTTCCTTCCTCCCTGCCTGCCGTCCGATCAATGCTCCAAACAGTCAGCCATGCCAGGCGGAGGCAATAGGGCACCGATAACACTCATCAATGCTCTAAATCAAAAAAAAAAGCTGTCACGTCCCCTCCCATAGGCTTGCATTGAGGGGGCGGAGCGTGACGTCACATGGGGCGGAGCGTTGATCGGCAATAATCAGACCCGGCGTGAACACTCCCAGCGGCGGGACCCCCGCGATCAGGCATCTTATGCCCTATGCTTTGGATAGGGGATAAGATGTCTAAGCGCCGGCATACCCCTTTAATGACGCAAAAAGCAAGCCCTCATGTGGGTTGGTAGATGGAACAAAAAAAGAAATATGTCTATTAGAAGGCAAGAAGGAAAAAACTAAACCTAAAAAAGAAAAACAAGCTCAGTCCTGAAAGGGTTAATATGCACAGTAACATCACAGTACAGGGTAATTATGAACAGTAATGTCACAATACAGGGATGATATGCCTAGTTCTATGTTAGTACAGGAATAAAAAACAGTGATGTCACAGTACAGGAATCACAGTGATGTCAGAGAACAGGGATAATATACACAATGATGTCACAGTACAGGGATAATACACACAGTAATGTCACAGTACAGGGATAATATAGACAGTGATGTCACAGTACAGGATAATACACACAGTGATGTCACAGTACAGGGATAATATACACAGTGGTGTCACAGTACAGAATAATATACACAGTGATGTCACAGTACAGGGATAATATACACAGTGGTGTCACAGTACAGAATAATATACACAGTGATGTCACAGTACAGGGATAATACACAGTGATGTCAGCGAACAGGGATAATATACACAGTGATGTCACAGTACAGGGATAATACACAGTGATGTCACAGTACAGGGATAATACACACAGTAATGTCACAGTACATGGATAATACACAGTGATGTCACAGTACAGGGATAATATACACAGTGATGTCACAGTACAGGGATAATACACAGTGATGTCACAGTACAGGGATAATACATACAGTAATGTCACAGTACAGGGATAATACACACAGTGATGTCACAGTACAGGGATAATACACAGTGATGTCAGAGAACAGGGATAATATACACAGTGATGTCACAGTACAGGGATAATACACAGTGATGTCACAGTACAGGGATAACACACAGTGATGTCACAGTACAGGGATAATACACACAGTGATGTCACAGTACAGGAATCACAGTGATGTCAGAGAACAGGAATAATATACACAGTGATGTCACAGTACAGGGATAATACACAGGGATGTCACAGTACTGGGATAATATACACAGTGATGTCCTAGTACAGGAATAATATACAGTGATGTCACAGTATGGGGATAATATACACAGTGATGTCACAGTACAGGATAATATACACAGTGATGTCACAGTACAGGGATAATACACACAGTGATGTCACAGTACAGGGATAATACACACAGTGATGTCACAGTATAGAGATAATACACACAGTGATGTCACAGTACAGGGATAATACACAGTGATGTCGCAGTACAGGGATAATATACACAGTGATGTCAGCGAACAGGGATAATATACACAGTGATGTCACAGTACAGGGATAATACACAGTGATGTCACAGTACAGGGATAATACACACAGTAATGTCACAGTACATGGATAATACACAGTGATGTCACAACACAGGGATAATATACACAGTGATGTCACAGTACAGAGATAATATACACAGTGATGTCACAGTACAGGGAAAATACACAGTGATGTCACAGTACAGGGATAATAAACACAGTAATGTCACAGTACAGGGATAATACACAGTGATGTCACAGTACAGGGATAATACACACAGTGATGTCACAGTACAGGAATCACAGTGATGTCAGAGAACAGGAATAATATACACAGTGATGTCACAGTACAGGGATAATTCACAGTGATGTCACAGTACTGGGATAATATACACAGTGATGTCATAGTACAGGAATAATATACAGTGATGTCACAGTACGGGGATAATACACAGCGATGTCACAATACAGGAATCACAGTAATGTCAGAGTACAGGGATAATATACACAGTGATGTCACAGTACAGGAATAATATACAGTGATGTCACAGTATAGGGATAATACACAGTGATGTCACAGTACATGAATAATATACACAGTGATGTCAAACTACACAGATACACACAGTGATATCACAGTACAGTGATAATATACATACTGAGGTCACAGTACAGTGATAATATACATACTGATGTCACAGTACAGGATAAAACACACAGTGCTGTCACAGTACAGGGATAATACACACAGTGATGTCACAGTACAGGGATAATACACACAGTGATGTCACAGTACAGGGATAATACACACAGTGATGTCACAGTACAGTGATAATATACATACTGATGTCACAGGAAAGGGATAAAACACACAGTGATGTCACAGCACAGGGATAATACACACAGTGATGTCACAGCACAGGGATAATACACACAGTGATGTTACAGTACAGGGATAATATACACAGTGATGTCACAGTACAGGAATAATACACACAGTGATGTCACAGTACAGGGATAATATACACAGTGATGTAACAGTACAGGGATAATACACACAGTGATGTCATAGTACAGGGAAGATGCACATAGTCATGTCACAGTACAGGGAAAATGCACACAGTGAAGTCACAGTACAGGGAATATCCACACAGTGATGTCACAGTACAGGGATAATCCACACAGTGATGTCACAGTACAGGGAAAATATACACAGTGATGTACCAGTAAAGGGATAATACACAGTGATGTCACAGAACAGGAATAATACAAACAGTGATGTCACAGTACAGGGATAATACACAGTGATGTCACAGTACAGGAATAATACAAACAGTGATGTCACAGTACAGGGATAATACACACAGTGAGGTCAAAGTACAGTGATAATATACACAGTGATGTCACAGTACAGGGATAATACACACAGTGATGTCACAGTACAGGGATAATATACACAGTAATGTAACAGTACAGGGATAATACGCCCAGTGATGTCACAGTACAGGGATAAAACACACAGTGATGTCACAGTACAGGGATAAAACACACAGTGATGTCACAGTACAAGTATAATTCACACAGTGATGTCACAGTACAGGGACAATACACACAGTGATGTCACAGTACAAGGATAATACACACAGTGATGTCACAGTAAAGGGATAATATACACAGTGATGTAACAGTACAGGGATAATACACACAATGATGTCACAGTAAAGGGATAATATACACAGTGATGTAACAGTACAGGGATAATACACACAATGATGTCACAGTAAAGAGATAATATACACAGTGATGTCACAGTACAGGGGTAATACACACAGTGATGTCACAGTACAGGATAATACACAGTGATGTCACAGTACAGAGATAATACACACAGTGATGTCACAGTACAGGGATAATACACAGTGATGTCACAGTATAGGGATAATACACACAGTGATGTCAAAGTACATCAATAATACAAACAGTGATGTCAAAGTACAGGAATAATACAAACAGTGATGTCACAGTACAGGGATAATACACACAGTGAGGTCACAGTACAGTGATAATATACACAGTGATGTCACAGTACAGGGATAATACACACAGTGATGTGACAGTACAGGGATAATATACACAGTGATGTCACAGTATAGGGATAATACACCCAGTGATGTCACAGTACAGGTATAACACACACAGTGATGTCACAGTACAGGGATAATACACAGTGATGTCACAGTACAGGGATAATATACACAGTGATGTCACAGTACAGGGATAATACACACAGTGATGTCACAGTACAGGGATAATACATACAGTGATGTCACAGTACAGGGATAATACACAGTGATGTCACAGTACAGGGATAATACACACAGTAATGTCACAGTACATGGATAATACACAGTGATGTCACAGTACAGGGATAATATACACAGTGATGTCACAGTACAGAGATAATATACACAGTGATGTCACAGTACAGGGATAATACACAGTGATGTCACAGTACAGGGATAATACACACAGTAATGTCACAGTACAGGGATAATACACACAGTGATGTCACAGTACAGGGATAATACACAGTGATGTCAGAGAACAGGGATAATATACACAGTGATGTCACAGTACAGGGATAATACACAGTGATGTCACAGTACAGGGGTAATACACACAGTGATGTCACAGTACAGGAATCACAGTGATGTCAGAGAACAGGAATAATATACACAGTGATGTCACAGTACAGGGATAATACACAGTGATGTCACAGTACTGGGATAATATACACAGTGATGTCATGGTACAGGAATAATATACAGTGATGTCACAGTACGGGGATAATACACAGTGATGTCACAATACAGGAATCACAGTAATGTCAGAGTACAGGGATAATATACACAGTGATGTCAAAGTACAGGAATAATATACAGTGATGTCACAGTATAGGGAAAATACACAGTGATGTCACAGTACATGAATAATATACACAGTGATGTCAAACTACACAGATACACACAGTGATGTCACAGTACAGTGATAATATACATACTGATGTCACAGTACAGGAATAAAACACACAGTGATGTGACAGTACAGGAATAATACACACAGTGATGTCACAGTACAGGGATAATATACACAGTGATGTCACAGTACAGTGATAATATACATACTGATGTCACAGTACAGGGATAAAACACACAGTGATGTCACAGCACAGGGATAATACACACAGTGATGTGACAGTACAGGGATAATACACACAGTGATGTCACAGTACAGGGATAATATACACAGTGATGTCACAGTACAGGAATAATACACACAGTGATGTCACAGTACAGGGATAATATACACAGTGATGTAACAGTACAGGGATAATACACACAGTGATGTTACAGTACAGGGAAAATGCACACAGTCATGTCACAGTACAGGGAAAATGCACACAGTGATGTCACAGTACAGGGAATATCCACACAGTGATGTCACAGTACAGGGATAATCAACACAGTGATGTCACAGTACAGGGATAATATACACAGTGATGTAACAGTACAGGGATAATACACAGTGATGTCACAGTACAGGAATAATACAAACAGTGATGTCACAGTACAGGGATAATACACACATTGAGGTCACAGTACAGTGATAATATACACAGTGATGTAACAGTACAGGGATAATACACCCAGTGATGTCACAGTACAGGGATAAAACACACAGTGATGTCACAGTACAAGTATAATTCACACAGTGATGTCTAAGTACAGGGATAATACACACAGGGATGTCACAGTACAAGGATAATACACACAGTGATGTCAGAGTAAAGGGATAATATACACAGTGATGTAACAGTACAGGGATAATACACACAGTAATGTCACAGTAAAGAGATAATATACACAGTGATGTCACAGTACAGGGGTAATACACACAGTGATGACACAGTACAGGATAATACACAGTGATGTCACAGTATAGGGATAATACACACAGTGATGTCAAAGTACAGGAAAAATACAAACAGTGATGTCAAAGTACAGGAATAATACAAACAGTGATGTCACTGTACAGGGATAATACACACAGTGAGGTCACAGTACAGTGATAATTTACACAGTGATGTCACAGTACAGGGATAATACACACAGTGATGTCACAGTACAGGGATAATACACACCGTGATGTCACAGTACAGGGATAATACACCCAGTGATGTTACAGTACAGGGATAATATACACAGTGATGTCACAGTACAGGAATAATACCCAGTGATGTCACAGTACAGGGATAATACACCCAGTGATGTCACAGTACAGGGTAATACACACAGTGATGTCACAGTACAGGGATAATTCACACAGTGATGTCACAGTACAGGGATAATACACAGTGATGTCGCAGAACAGGGATAATACACACAGTGATGTCACAGTACAGGGATAAAACACACAGTGATGTCACAGTACAGGGATAAAACACACAGTGATGTCACAGTACAGGAATAATACCCAGTGATGTCACAGTACAGGGAGAATTTACACAGTGATGTCACAGTAAAGGGATAATATACACAATGATGTCACAGTACAGGGATAATACACAGTGATGTCACAGTACAGGGATATTACACACAGTGATGTCAAAGTACAGGGATAATACACACAGTGATGTCACAGTGCAGGGATAATACACACAGTGATGTCACAGTACAGGGATAATATACACAGTGATGTCACAGTACAGGATAATACACACAGTGATGCCACAGTAAAGAGATAATATGCACAGTGATGTCACAGTACAGGGGTAATACACACAGTGATGTCACAGTACAGGATAATACACAGTGATGTCACAGTACAGGGGTAATACACACAGTGATGTCACAGTACAGGATAATACACAGTGATGTCACAGTACAGAGATAATACACACAGTGATGTCACAGTACAGAATAATACACAGTGATGTCACAGTATAGGGATAATACACACAGTGATGTCAAAGTACAGGAATAATACAAACAGTGATGTCACAGTACAGGGATAATACACACAGTGAGGTCACAGTACAGTGATAATATACACAGTGATGTCACAGTGCAGGGATAATACACACAGTGATGTCACAGTACAGGGATAATATACACAGTGATGTCAAAGTACAGGGATAATATACACAGTGATGTCACAGTACAGGGATAATACACACAGTGATGTCACAGTACAGGGATAATACACACAATGATGTCACAGTACAGGGATAATACACAGTTTTGTCACAGAACTGGGATAATACACACAGTGATGTCACAGTACAGGGATAATACACAGTGATGTCACAGTACAGGGATATTACACACAGTGATGTCAAAGTACAGGGATGATACACACAGTGATGTCACAGTGCAGGGATAATACACACAGTGATGTCACAGTACAGGGATAATATACACAGTGATGTCACAGTACAGGATAATACACACAGTGATGTCACAGTAAAGAGATAATATACACAGTGATGTCACAGTACAGGGATAAAACACACAGTGATGTCACAGTACAGGGATAAAACACACAGTGATGTCACAGTACAGGAATAATACCCAGTGATGTCACAGTACAGGGAGAATTTACACAGTGATGTCACAGTAAAGGGATAATATACACAATGATGTCACAGTACAGGGATAATACACAGTGATGTCACAGTACAGGGATATTACACACAGTGATGTCAAAGTACAGGGATAATACACACAGTGATGTCACAGTGCAGGGATAATACACACAGTGATGTCACAGTACAGGGATAATATACACAGTGATGTCACAGTACAGGATAATACACACAGTGATGCCACAGTAAAGAGATAATATGCACAGTGATGTCACAGTACAGGGGTAATACACACAGTGATGTCACAGTACAGGATAATACACAGTGATGTCACAGTACAGGGGTAATACACACAGTGATGTCACAGTACAGGATAATACACAGTGATGTCACAGTACAGAGATAATACACACAGTGATGTCACAGTACAGGATAATACACAGTGATGTCACAGTATAGGGATAATACACACAGTGATGTCAAAGTACAGGAATAATACAAACAGTGATGTCACAGTACAGGGATAATACACACAGTGAGGTCACAGTACAGTGATAATATACACAGTGATGTCACAGTGCAGGGATAATACACACAGTGATGTCACAGTACAGGGATAATATACACAGTGATGTCAAAGTACAGGGATAATATACACAGTGATGTCACAGTACAGGGATAATACACACAGTGATGTCACAGTACAGGGATAATACACACAATGATGTCACAGTACAGGGATAATACACAGTTTTGTCACAGAACTGGGATAATACACACAGTGATGTCACAGTACAGGGATAATACACAGTGATGTCACAGTACAGGGATATTACACACAGTGATGTCAAAGTACAGGGATGATACACACAGTGATGTCACAGTGCAGGGATAATACACACAGTGATGTCACAGTACAGGGATAATATACACAGTGATGTCACAGTACAGGATAATACACACAGTGATGTCACAGTAAAGAGATAATATACACAGTGATGTCACAGTACAGGGGTAATACACACAGTGATGTCACAGTACAGGATAATACACAGTGATGTCACCGTACAGAGATAATACACACAGTGATGTCACAGTACAGGATAATACACAGTGATGTCACAGTATAGGGATAATACACAGTGATGTCACAGTACAGGAATAATACAAACAGTGATGTCAAAGTACAGGATTAATACAAACAGTGATGTCACAGTACAGGGATAATACACACAGTGAGGTCACAGTACAGTGATAATATACACAGTGATGTCACAGTGCAGGGATAATACACACAGTGATGTCACAGTACAGGGATAATATACACAGTGATGTCAAAGTACAGGGATAATATACACAGTGATGTCACAGTACAGGGATAATACACACAGTGATGTCACAGTACAGGGATAATACACACAATGATGTCACAGTACAGGGATAATACACAGTGTTGTCACAGAACTGGGATAATACACACAGTGAAGTCACAGTACAGGGATAATACACAATGTGATGTCACAGTACAGGAATAATACCCAGTGATGTCACAGTACAGGGATAATACATCCAGTGATGTCACATTACAGGGATAATACACACAGTGATGTCAAAGTACAGGGATAATTTACACAGTGATGTCACAGTAAAGGGATAATATACACAATTATGTCACAGTACAGGGATAATACCCAGTGATGTCACAGTACAGGGATAATACACACAGTGATGTCAAAGTACAGGGATAATATACACAGTGATGTCACAGTACAGGGATAATACACATAGTGATGTCACAGTACAGGGATAATACACACAGTGATGTCACAGTACAGGGATAATACACAGTGATGTCACAGTACAGGGATAATACAGTTATGTCACAGTACATGGATAATATACACAGTGATGTCACAGTACAGGGATAATACAGTTATGTCACAGTACATGGATAATACACACAGTGATGTCACAGTACAGGGATAATACAGTGATGCCACAGTACAGGGATAATACACACATTACTGCTGTTTATCCATTTCTTTTGTCATTTGTACATATCTCATGTTTCTCATGTACTTGCACTGCACATTCTTGGCCTTATTCACCCATTTTATAGCCAATAGGGAAGCCTCTTGTATTATTTGGTATATAACTTTTGTACTACATACCCATAGGGTTATGAATTGATGCACTTAGTTATATTATGTGAATTGCTTGTCATTATTACTGTGTTATGCCGTAAGGTTAGACATATCACTTTCGTATGTGGCCTAACCGGCCTAAGGGGTGGGATCTCTATTTTGTGGGGTAAATACTTTAAATGCAGCTGATTTCTGTTCCTATTTGTACCAAAACTTCTTAAATGACTTTTGCCTCATTCATTATGTGTTTTGTCGCCATAAGGCCGTCTGTTCTGTGTTACTGTACAACACGATGTGCGGAGCTCTCGCTGTCTTCTATACAGCTCTGCTGCTCCTCACTCTGGTCTATTAATAATAAACCTGGATGAGGAGTAGTAGAGCTGTGCAGAGAACCTAATAGATTACGATCTCTGATGGATTTATCCTTGAAACAATGATGTCAAATATATTTCTCATTTAGACAGCTCTAACGATACTACAACAGGTGTTTTTTATAGTTCATTTCTATTATCACTTACATATCTTGTGTTCACGGGGGGCCTCATGTTCGAGTTTCGCCTAAGGCCTCACAAAGTCTGGAGCCGCCTCCGGCCGGTCCTGCCGCTGCGGCTCACTCTTCTTAACCGGCGCCAAGGCCTTTTAAACAGTGAGCCTGCAGCCTTACTGACGGGGGAAACGCAAGTGACGATTCTCTGCAGACCCGCGCAGGAGGATGTCAGTAACGTCACACGTAAGGCCCGGCCACCGCAGGAAAGAAGAAACCATGGACATCCAGGTAAGTACGTCTGTAAGTGTGTGTCTGGTGGTCTGGAGGGGCAAAACAATTGCTTGCCCAGGGTCCTATCAAATTTAAAGACGGTCATTGGTGCTGCGGCCATGCTTTGGGTAGATATCAAGCATATCTAGGAGGAAAAGACTTAGTTTTGGTCACTGAACCTTCTTCCATTTTACAATCCCTTGGAATGTTGTGGACAAGACGTCCTCAGGTGAAGACATAGACATTCCATGACGCTTTTGTTATATAAGAGAATTCAGAGGAGGGGCCACTGGTGGGCCGACATCTGGGGCATAAAAAGGGAGGAGGGCACATGATTATGATCAAAAAGACCTCTTCCAATAACATTATATGGGCTCATTGCTCTTAATGGTTCATCGTACAATATCACCTCCATTCTGTCTTTATTTATTTATGTCACAAAAAATCTGTATAGATTTGACCATTGTATCAATGATTTAGAGGGGATATAATAGAAACTTTTAAATACATAAAGGGAATCAACACGGTAAGGCTAAGTTTCCACTTGTTTTTTTTTTCTTGGCAGTTTTTGAGCCAAAGTCAGAAGTGGATCCATAAGGGAGGAGAAGTGTAAGTCCTTCCTTTATATGTCCTATTCCTTTTGAATTCACTTCTGGCTTTGGCTCAAGGAGGAGAAGAGAAAAAGAAAAACTACCACAAGGGGACATAGTGTTATATAGAGGACATAGCGTTATATTAGAGGGGAAAGGTTTCTGCAGTAATATCAGGAAGTATTACTTTACTGAGAGAGTAGTGGATGCATGGAATAGCCTTCCTGCAGAAGTGGTCGCTGCAAATACAGTGAAGGAGTTTAAACATGCATGGGATAGGCATAAGGCTATCCTTCATATAAGATAGGGATAGGTATAAGGCTATCCTTCATATAACATAGGGATAGACATAAGGCTATCCTTCATATAAGATAGAGATAGGCATAAGGCTATCCTTCATATAAGATAGGGATAAGCAGAAGGCTATGCTTCATATAAGATAGAGATAGGCATAAGGTCATCCTTCACATAAGATAGGGATAAGTATAAGGCTATCCTTCATATAAGATAGAGATAGGCATATGGCTATCCTTCATATAAGATAGAGATAGGCATAAGGTTATCCTTCATATAAGATAGGGATAAGTATAAGGCTATCCTTCATATAACATAGGGATAGGCATAAGGAAATCCTTCATATAACATAGGGATAGGCATAAGGCTATCCTTCATATAAGATAGGGATAGGTATAAGGCTATCCTTAATATAAGATAGGGATAGGCATAACACTATCCTTCATATAAGATAAGGATAAGTATAAGGCTATCCTTCATATAAGATAGGGATAGACATAAGGCTATCCTTGATATAAGATAGAGATAGGTATAAGGCTATCCTTCATATAAGATAGGGATAGGTATAAGGCTATCCTTCATATAAGATAGGGATAGGATAAGACTATACTTCATATAAGATAGGACTAGGGATTATTCATAGTATTCAGGATATTTGGCAGATTAGATGGGCAGATGATATATTTTTTATGTTTCTATGTAAGTTTCACAGTAAAAAGAATAAGGGTGCGTGGGAAACCACCAGCCCTGAGAGGGCACTAAGAGAACTTGCCCTAAGTGTAACAACTTTAAAGAATTATGAAGACTCTTTTACATTACAATTAGAATTAAAATGACTTCTATGTACCTCAATAACTTTAGATAGAAAGATAGATGATGATGATGATAGATAGATAGATGATAGATAGATAGATAGATAGATAGATAGATAGATATGAGATAGATAGATAGATAATAGATAGATGATGATAGATAGATATATAGATGATGATAGATATGAGATAGATAGATATGAGATAGATAGATAGATAGATAGATAGATAGATAATAGATAGATGATGATAGATAGATAGATAGATAGATATGGGATATATAGATAGATAATAGATAGATGATGATAGATAGATAGATGATGATAGATATGAGATAGATAGATATGAGATAGATAGATAGATAGATAGATAGATAGATAGATAGATAGATAATAGATAGATGATGATAGATAGATAGATAGATAGATAGATAGAAAGATAGATGATGATGATAGATAGATAGATAGATAGATAGATAGACAGACAATATCTTTTCATACATATTATGAATGGGTGACGTCCGGGCTCTATAAATCTCTAACAAGTTGTGACATTCTATTTCTGTGATCTCCGGTTGCATTTCTACATTTCGGGAGGGGGGAGAATGTTTACAAAGCACCTTGTTATTTTCAGGTCAGGGGTCAAAAACAAAACTACAAATGAAGATTCATCTTCAGAAGGAAATTCTTCCATGGCTTGAAAGGATATTTAAATGAAGCGTCTCTGCCTGCCAGAGGACTTATTTGAGAATTCAGAAGGCGGTTCCCCCAGGACATTTCAGAGTGAGAGATAGCTGCCTCGGTTCCTGGCAGGTCATTACGGCGGATCATGCTGGGACACCGCGCAGTGTGACACCCGCTCCCTCCATCTAGAGTCCAAAAAACATTAGATAAAGAAGAAATAAAAAAATAAAATAAAAAGCGGAGGATTTCACGTCTGAGGTGTGAAGGGATGCGCATTACGCAGTCATTTCGGGGGGGGGGGGGGAGGTTTGTGAAGACTTTTGCAGGTTGAATCCCGAGCGCTTTTTCCTTACGCGTCGGTCCTCGGTGAAGTTCTCGCTAATGCGATTTTTGGCTTAGCTTTGCCCTATATCATCACATGAACCCAACACACAAAACATACCCAAGGCTCCATCTTTAACATTTCCATGCGCTGCACTAAGGGGATTATTTTTATTTAATTTTTTTTATTTATTTATATTTTTGACTCATTTAGAAAACTTTTCTCTTTCATGTAGGATTTGATTCAGGGGAATGGCGGGGCTGTCTCCGAGAGTATTGATCCCCGCAGCAGTTTGTGCATATGTATATTTAGCTTTTAAAACCTGGGGTATTGCAAGGGGCCTGGGGGGAGTCTAACAAGCTTTGTTGGTTTTAATGGCAAACTCCTCAGCGTTACTGAAAGCGGCGATATCATTTAAAGCGCGTTCTCCGCGTTCCGGATGTACAAGGCCAGGGCTCCTGTCTCTCGGCGGAGCTGCGGTTTACAGGGGACTAACGTGTTATTAATAAGTAATCTCACTTGCTGGCAGGAGTACTTAACACATTTTAGTCGGGGGAGGAAGATTTATCCACTAATCCACGAGCTGCATTTCCTTCAGAGTTGTCCTTTAGTAAATTAACCTGACCGAGTGACGGGATATGGAGTCATTTCCAATGGATATAAAGATAAAAAAAAATAAAAAAAAACTTGGGTCAAGAAAAAACCAAAAAAAAAAAAAGGTTCAATTTTTAATTCAATTTACTTGTAAATGTTGATAGAAACGATACATTACTTTGCAAAACTGATACCGTATTTTTCGCCCTATAAGACGCACCCAATTTAAAGTCTAAAAAAATAAAGATTCTGAACCCAACAGTTGGTCTTCAACCTGCGGACCTCCAGATGTTGCAAAACTGCTGGTATAGGAGGTAATACTCACGTGTCCCCGCCACTCCGGACCCGTCACCGCTGCCCTGGATGTCGCTCCATCGCTGTCGCCGTGTTCCCGACTCTCCGGACGTCTTCTTCCCCGGGATCCCCGGGATCCCCGCTCTCCGTCGCCGTCATCACGTCGCTACGCACGCCGCTCCTATTGGACGACGGGACGGCGTGCGCGACGACGTGTTGACGTCGAAGGAGAGCGCCGACCAAGCAGGGGATCCCGGAGCAGACACAGAGGCAGGTAAGGTCCTGTAAGCTGTTTGGGACGCCGCGATTTCCCCGCGGCGGTCCCGAACAGCCCGACTGAACAGCCGGGTTAGTGTCACTTTCCCTTCAGACGCGGTGGTCAGCTTTGATCGCCGCGTCTGAAGGGTTAATACAGGGCATCACCGCGATCGGTGATGTCCTGTATTAGCCGCGGGTCCCGGCCGTTGATGGCCGCAGGGACCGACCCGATAAGTGTGTATTCACCGTATAAGACTCACCAACTTTCCCCCCCCCCCACCAGTTTTGGGGAAGAAAAAGTGCGCACTTCTAAGTGTTATATCTATTTATTTATATTTCCCAAAACTGAGTCACAATGGGCCATTTTGGGTCATTCCTAGGTGTTTTATGGCAGGGCTTAAAGGGGTTCTCTGGAGAGCGGGAGAGGTTCACTATGGGGATTTAAACCTCCCTCCATACGATGGTCAGCTCTGTGCTATGACATAGCATTTTGGCTGGATCAGCTGTGTTAGTTAATTCATAATTATGTCTCATTGGGTAATCTATGTATAGTGACTAGGGATGAGTGAATCGAATCTGGTGAATCCGAATTTGTTACGAACTTCATGAAAAATTCAATTCACAATGAATGCGAATATCACTGAGATTCGATCGTGCAAATCCCTTCATTAAACTCCATTTGGTGCGGTCCAGGCTTCAGGGCATCTAAAATGGCGGACTTTTTATTTTTACATTTTTCAACTTTCATTTTACACTTTTTATGTCCCCATAGGGGACTATCTATAGCAATCCTTTGATTACTAATACTGTTCAGTGCTATGTATAGGACATAAAGGAGCCTCTCTCTAGACCAGAAATAGCTGTATTTAATAGCGATTTGGCGCAAAAAAATTCGATCTAACCTGTTTCGTTTTTTTTCGGAAAATTCGGCAAATCGCCCAAATCAAATTTTTCAAGAATTTGCTAATCTCTAATAGTGACCCAACATTAGGGAATGCCACCCCCAGGAAGAAGGAAGTCATTCTGAAATGGATGTTGGGGGGAGTGCTCTAGTGGTCCCTTGGTGTGGTACAACATCATGTGGGTATTGTAATGTTTCTATTCACCATAGAAACATAAGTTCAGTGATAAATTCATAGATCCTATCCTACCCTGTAAAATCTTACACTGATTAAATCTATCACAAAATCTGTCCACAATTTGATGTCCTCTCTCCAAAAAAAAGAGATAACTACTGGATGTTTATACTTGGTACCCTTAGTCGATCTGGGTTAAAGTAACTAATTAATGGGGTACTCCACTGGAAAAAAAAAAAAATTAATCAACTGGTACCAGAAAGTTAAACAGATTTGTAAATTACTTCTATTTAAAAATCTTAATCCTTCCAGTAAAGATAAGCAGCAAAGATAAGATATGCTGCTGAGGAAAGGATCTATGGCGATCCTGAAACGCGTCCAGCCTCAATATATATAAGACTTTATCACTATCTAGTGAGGTCTGCTGCTGTTGAGCAATTGCCACTTGCTCGGCAATTTTTTTTTCTTACTTGACAGATAATACTCTATCTGCGAGCTCCTCGCACTCCATTGCTACACGAGGACGCCAAATTTATTATCTGCCACAGAGCAGAGAGCCATCACCGTAAATTTGACCTACCCTCACGGAGACAGCACTAAGGCACCGCCATATCTGAGTATTATAATAGAATTGACAATGGGATTCCGCAGCCAAGTTCCGGAGTGCAGAATGCAGAATTTTAGCAGTGGAATTCCGCATACAGAAATTCTGCTGTGTGAAAGACATTGCAGAATCCATTAACCCCTTAAGGACCGAGTGTTGTTCAGTTTTTGCATTTTCATTTTTTCCTTCTTACATTTTAAAAATCATAAACCTTTCAATGTTGCACCTAAAAATCCATATGATTGCTTATTTTTTGCATCACCAATTCTACTTTGTAATGACATCAGTCGTTTTACCCAAAAATCTACGGCGAGACAGATTTAAAAAAAATCATTGTGCGACAAAATTGAAGAAAAAATGCCATTTTGTAACTTTTGGGGCCTTCAGTTTCTACGCAGCACATTTTTCGGTAAAAATACGATTAAAATGATACCCTACTTATATAATTTTGATTTTGTCTTCTGGAAAAAATGATAACTACATGCAATAATTAATACGTTTAAAATTGTCATCTTCTGACCCCTATAACTTTTTTTTTATTTTTCCACAAACGGTATGGGGGCTCAAGTTTTTATCGGTACCATTTTTGTTTTGATCGGACCTCTTGATCGATTTTTATTCATTTTTTTATGGTATAAAAAGTGAACAAAAATACACTACTTTGGACTTTTTTTTGCGTGTACGCCGCTGACCGTGCGGTTTAATTAACAATATATTTTTATGGTTCGGAAATTTTACGCACACGGTGATACCACATATGTTTGTTTTTATTTACACACTTTTTTATTTAAATTGGAAAAGGGGGGTGATTCAGATTTTTATTAGGGAAGGGGTTAAATCACGTTTATTAAATTTATTTTTATTTTTTTTTACTTTTTTTATGCAGTGTTATAGCTCCCTCTAGGGGCTGTAACATTGCATACACTGTTCAATGCATTGCCATAGGATTGCATTGATCAGTGTTTTCTGCGCTTGATTGCTCAAGCCTTTGATTTCAATCAAATGCCGATCAGACAGCCGGGAACAAGGTAAGATACCTCCCGCTGTCCTCTCAGCTGTTCGGGACGCCGCGATTTCACCGCAGTGGTCCCGAACAGCTCCGCTGAGCTAACCAGCAGTGTATTCTCCCGTTCGGCGATGTCCAGTATTAGCCGGGGGTCCTAGTTGCTGATAGCAACCGGGACCACGCAGATATGAAGCGCGCTCAGCTTCTGAGCGCACTTCACGTATCGGGAGCTGGCCACGGACGTAAATATAACTCTGTGGTCGTTAAGGGATTAAAGGCAATAAATTTATGTGGAATTACGCGCTGAAAACACTTGCGGAAAACAATGTGGAATTTCTATCGTGTGACCGCGACCTAGCAGTACAACATGCAAAATGATGAATGCAGCCCTGGAGCATAATACACGCTGAAGGGTAGAGATATAGGGGGACATGTATCAAAGAGTTTACCCCTGTTTTGTGTGTATTTTTTTGCGCAAAATTTTGCGCAAGCCCTTTTTTTGCGCATTTTTTTGCGCACGTTTTGGTAGAGCATGTCCTCCAGATGTGGCCGAATCGGGGTACCTTGGAGTGACATCTATAGTACACATGGATTTATTAACTGCGCACTTTTCCTTTACACCAAAAATTTTGCCGCAAGACCTGTTTTTTTGCGCAAATATAATCCATCTTGGACTTAAAGGGGTACTCCGGTAGAAAACTTTTTTTTTTTTTTTAAATCAACTGGTGCCAGAAAGTTAAACAGATTTGTAAATTACTTCTATTAAAAAAATCTTAATCCTTCCAGTACGTATTAGCTGCTGAATACTACAGAGGAAATTATTTTCTTTTTGGAACACAGAGCTCTCTGCTGACATCACGACCACAGTGCTCTCTGCTGACATCTCTGTCCATTTTAGGAACTGTCCAGAGCAGCATATGTTTGCTATGGGGATTTTCTCCTACTCTGGGCAGTTCTTAAAATGGACAGAGGTGTCAGCAGAGAGCACTGTGCTCGTGATGTCAGCAGAGAGCTCTGTGTTCCAAAAAGAAAATAATTTCCTCTGTAGTATTCAGCAGCTAATAAGTACTGGAAGGATTAAGATTTTTTAATAGAAGTAATTTACAAATCTGTTTAACTTTCTGGCACCAGTTGATAATAAAATAAATAAAAATTCCACCGGAGTACCCCTTTAACGTAGCAAGATGCTCTAAATCATCTATTTTATTTTCCATAGAGTGGATTGAGGAGATTACTACATTTACCTGCAATTTATGAAGCTCATTGCGCTTGATTGATAAATTTTGCGCTTCTGCGCATGATTTAGAATTCGGGAAAAGGGGTAAACTTCTTCTACCATACACAAATAATGATACATGTCCCCCATAATCCATACATCTTGAAACCCAATTTAAAGTATAGAATATAGAATAGAATGCCTGCAACCAAATCTGTTGCAAATGAACAGAACCTATAAGTCATGCAAAGTATTTATATTCTTTTCATGTACATTTACGCTATATAATGTAGTGAGTGGAATCTGTGATGCATACAGCCTTTCTGATTACCTCCAGGATGCTTAGTATACAGAAGACTAAACTAATCAGCCTTCGGCTGTCCAGGCATGCTGGGAGTTGTAGTTTTGCAACAGCTGGAGGCACCCTGGTTGGGAAACACTGCAACAGAGCAGCCTGAGGAAGCCCGTGCGAACACAAGGAGGACATATAAAACCACATGTAGATGTCACTATAGCTCAATCTGAACATAATAACCCAGGGCTAACATGTATATATGTCTGCAAATAAGGATTTATAAGACAAGGATTATGGAGCCTATATAGCAGTGGTCTCCAACCTGCGGACCTCCAGATGTTGCAAAACTACAACTCCCAGCATGCCCGGACAGCCGTTGGCTGTCCGGGCATGCTGGGAGTTGTAGTTTTGCAACATCTGGAGGTCCGCAGGTTGGAGACCACTGCTATATACAATGCAGCGCAGTGAAGCAGTGAAGAGACGTGTAATCATATTGTCGCCTTATAATAGGCATTTAATATCAGGCTCCAGAAAACATGTGTTCTCTTTGGCGGTGTTAGTATTTCTATACAGTATAGTGGACTTCAGCGACAGTGTTACGCAGGTGACAGGTGAGCAAAATACAGTACAAGGCGATAGATGAGACAACACTGCCATCTAGTGTTCATTTGTGGTGTTACACAGAATGTGGTAAGAAAAAGTACAATATTCCCAGGATTAAGTGATGACTAAACCGTAAACTGCAGCAACATCTGCATGGTTTGACTTGTATTCAACCTTATAGATACAGAGTCCTTCTATTTGGTTATGTGTGCATCTTACTGATAGGCTAAAGGGGTATTCCAACTTCAGGTAAATAAATAAATGAATAAATAAATAAAAAATCCTGCAGAAGCATGTAGCAGTGCTTATCGGTTTGCTTCAGTTCCATTTGTTTTGGAGGTCTTAGTCCTGTACTTCCAGGTTGAACTTCCTGCTTCAGCAGTTGCTTAGTACTACAATTCCCAGAATGCATTCCTCTCCCTTAGCTCTTTATCATTTAACCCCCTTCCCTCCCACAGCACTCCAGTCAGTACTCAACCCAGAGCTGTTGCAGAGCATATCATTTCACTACTGCACATCAGTGAGGTTGCAGTACCTCCTGTATTCGTTCCCTGTCTGCTCATCTGCCTGTGACATTATTCAGAATAAGGCAGCATGCAGTAACCACACCTAATTTTTCCCCCTAAATGTCCCAATAAAAATACCTATGTATATGTCAGGGAGATATAGGTAGGCTGTAGCTAAGAGGTGTGACATCACTCAGGGGGTGGGGCTTGAGTTCAAAGACAATATGAAGCCATGCCCCCTGAGACAGCAAAGGATGATGTCTTATTTCTGGAGAGAGGGAGGAGCCAGGGAGCTGCCGAGGCAACACCACACTAACAATGAAATGAATACACAACTTCCTTTCAAGAGAGAGAGATGAGCTGGGTAGCTGCCGAGACACCACCACACTAACAATGAGAGGACTGCACAACTTACTGCCAGGGGTATTTCAAGCAAAAAACAATCTGAAGCCAGTCCAATTTCTGAAAAGGCACTAAGTAGTATATCTCTGGGGTGATAGTTTTATTTAAATGCAATAGTCTGATACTGGAATACCCCTTTAACCCCTTCATGACCCAGCCCATTTTCACCTTCAGGACCTGGGCATTTTTTGAAAATCTGACCACTGTCACTTTAAACATTAATAACTCTGGAATGCTTTTACTTATCATTCTGATTCCGAGATAGTTTTTTCGTGACATATTCTACTTTATGTTATTGGTAAAATTTCACTGATATTTGCATCCTTTCTTGGTAAAAAATCTAAAAATTTCATGAAAATTTTGAAAATTTAGCATTTTTCTAACTTTGAAAGTCTCTTCTTGAAAGGAAAATGGATATTCCAAATAAATTACATATTGATTCACATATACAATATGTCTACTTTGTGTTTGCATAAAAAAATTGACAAGTTTTTACTTTTGGAAGACACCAGAGGGCTTCAAAGTTCCGCAGCAATTTTCCAATTTTTCTCAAGATTTTCAAAATCGTAATTTTTCAGGGCCCAGTTCAGGTTGGAAGTGGATTTTAAGGGTCTTCATATTAGAAATACCCCATAAATGACCCCATTATAAAAACTGCACCCCCCAAAGTATTCAAAATGACATTCAGTAAGTGTTTAACCCTTTAGGTGTTTCACAGGAATACCAGCAAAGTGAAGGAGAAAATTCTAAATCTTCATTTTTTACACTCGCATTTTCTTGTAGACCCAATTTTTGAATTTTTACAAGGGGTAAAAGGAGAGAAATCACCCTAAAATTTGTAACCCAATTTCTCTCGAGTAAGGAAATACCTCATATGCGTATGTAAAATGTTCGGCGGGCGCAGTAGAGGGCTCAGAAGGGAAGGAACGACAATGGGATTTTGGAGAGTGAGTTTTTCTGAAAGGGTTTTTGGGGGGCATGTCCCATTTAGGAAGCCCCTATGGTGCCAGAACAGTGGACCCCCCCACATGTGACCCCATTTTGGAAACTATACCCCTCATGGAATTTAATAAGGGGTGCAGTGAGCATTTACACCCCACTGGCTTTGACAGATATTTGAAACGGTGGATTGTGCAAATCAAAAATTTTATTTTTCATTTTCACAGACCACTGTTCCAAAAATCTGTCATACACCAGTGGGGTGTAAATGCTCACTGCACCCCTTATTACATTCCGTGAGGGGTGTAGTTTCCAAAATGGGGTCACATATGGATATTTATTGTTTTGCGTTTGTCAGAACTGCTGTAACAATCAGCCACCCCTGTGCAAATCGCCTCAAATGTACATGGTGCACTCTCCCTTCTGGGCCTTGTTGTGCGCCCCCAGAGGACTTTGCGCCCACATATGGGGTATCTCCGTACTCAGGAGAAATTGCATTACAAATTTAGAGGGTCTTTTTTCCATTTTACCTCTTGTGAAAATGAAAAGTATAGGGCAACACTAACATGCTGGTGTAGACCCCAACTTCACCTTTTCATAAGGGGTTAAAGAAGAAAAAGCCCCCCAAAAATTGTAAGGCAATTTCTCCCGAGTACCGCGATACCCCATATGTGTCCCAAAACTGTTGCCCTGAAATACAACAGGGCTCCAAAGTGAGAGAGCGCCATGCGCATTTGAGGCCTGAATTAGGGATTTGCATAGGGGTGGACATAGGGGTATTCTACGCCAGTGATTCCCAAACAGGGTGCCTCCAGCTGTTGCAAAACTCCCAGCATGCCTGGACAGTCAATGGCTGTCCGGCAATACTGGGAGTTATTATTTTGCAACAGCTGGAGGCTCCGTTTTGGAAACAGTAGCGTACCAGACGTTTTTCATTTTTTTGGGGGGAGGGGGGCTGTGTAAGGGTATGTGTATATGTAGTGTTTTTTACTTTTAATTTTAGGTTAGTGTTAGTGTAGTGTAGTGTTTTTAGGGTACAGTCACATGGGCAGAGGTTCACAGCAAGTTTGCCACTGGGAGTTTGAGCTGCAGCGCAAAATTTGCGCCATCTCAAACTTGCAGCACTCACTGTAAACCTCCGCCCATGTGAGTGTACCCTGTACATTCACATTGGGGGGAGGGGGCAAACATCCAGCTGTTGCAAACTCCGAGCATGCCCTTTGGCGGTCCGTGCATGCTGGGAGTTGTAGTTTTGCAACAGCTGGAGGCACACTGGTTTGGAAACACTAAGTTAAGTAATAAACTTTCAAGTGTTTTGCAACCAAACTTAGTGTTTCCAAACCAGTGTGCCTCCAGCTGTTGCAAAACTACAACTTCCAGCATGCATGGTCTGTCAGTGCATGCTGGGAGTTATAGTTTTGCAACAATTGCAACAGCTGGAAGCACTGAGTTAGGAAACGGACAATGTTTCCCAACTAGTGTGCCTCCAGTTGTTGCAAAACTACAACTCCCAGCATGCCCAGACTGCCCAGGCATGCTGGAAGTTGTAGTTCGGCAATATCTGAAGGATCAGATGTTGCCGAACTACAACTTCCAGCATGCTTGGGCAGTCTGGGCATGCTGGGAGTTGTAGTTTTGCAACATCTGGAGGTCCACAGTTTGGAGACCACTGTATAATGGTCTCCAATCTGTGCTCTTCCAGATGTTAGAGAACTACAACTCCCAGCATGCCTGGACAGACTGAGCATGCTGGGAGTTGTAGTTTTGCAACATCTGGAAGAGCACAGATTGGAGACCATTATACAGTGGTCTCCAAACTGAGGACCTCCAGATGTTGCAAAACTACAACTCCCAGCATGCCCAGAAAGCCAAAGGCTGTCTGGGCATGCTGGGAGTTGCAGTTTTGAAACTCCCAGAGGCAGCAGTGAGATCGCTTTACGGCGATCTCACTGCTGCCAATGAAGATGCCGCACTGCTGCCGGAAACTCACCTCCGGGACGCAGCGCCGCCGGGACCGCATGGAGGACGCCGGGACTGCACGGAGGACGCCGGGACCGCTCGGGACACCGCTCGGACGGGTAAGTGACGCCGGGGGACGGGTCAGGGACACTTAGCAGAGCGGTGTGTGTCCCGATCCCTGTGATTGGGACTCACACACCGCGCTGCTAAGTATTTTCATAGGGAAACGCTGCTATCAGCTAGTCAGATTTGACCAGCTGATAGCAGCGATCGCTGGGGGGGGTGGGGGATGAAACCCCCCGTGGTCGCACGGTAAGATGGCTGGCTATCAGTGATAGCCACCATCTTTCCGGGCGTTGCGGGATGCCGCGAGTAGCGGCAGTAATGTTCATGACGTACCTGTATGTCATGGGTCGGGAACACCTTGCCACCCATGACGTACAGGTATGTCATAGGTCGGGAAGGGGTTAAAGGGGTACTCCAGTGGAAAACCCTTTTTTCTTTTTTTTAATCAACTGGTGCCACAAAGATAAACAGATTTGTAAATGACTTCTATTGAAAAATCTTAATCCTTCCAGTACTTATCAGCTGCTGTATGCTCCAGATGAAGTTGCGTAGTTCTTTTCTGTCTGATCGCATTGCTCTCTGCTGACACCTCTGGTCCGTGTCAGGAACTGTCCAGAGCAGGAGAGATTTCCTATGAGGAATTGCTCCTGCTCTGGACAGTTCCTGGCATGGACAAAGGTGTCAGCAGAGAGCAGCGATCTGATTGGTTGCTATGGGCAACTGGGCAACTTTTCCTTTGCACAAATTTTGATAAATCTCCCCCCATTGTTCTTTTCTTCAGTAAACCAGATTAGATGTCAGATATGTGTCACATGAGGGGACATTCGAGGACAAACAGTGGATTTTTAAAGACACATTTGCTATCCGGCCTCGCGTGTGTCTACATCGCCGCCTTGTTCCGTATATATATATTTAACCGAGCACTTCTGTTATTGTCATGAGGAGGAATAAATTAGCTCCACGGCTGTAAGAACATGGAGAAGAGTTTTGTACCTTTTTTTGCATTTAGCAAGGCTGGAGATTTAGTGGCCTGTCGATTGGTGGCACCCGGATGAGCCGCTCGGATTATGGCGAAACGGAAAAACGCTCTTGTGTAGTATTCGCATACGGTATCCATTGGATCTGAAGAGTCTTGTGTGAGATACAGCGAAGACCACTGGATGGGCCTCTTCACTACATCACAAACCTCTAGGATTAACCCCTTAACGACGCAGGACATATATTTACGTCCTGCACCGGCTCCCGCGATTTGAAGCAGGGTCGAGCTGCGACCCCGCATCACATTGCGTCGGTCCCGGCGCTCATCAACGGCCGGGACCCGCGGCTAATACCACACATCGCCGATCGTGGCGATGTGCGGTATTAATCCTTTAGAAGCGGCGGTCGAAGCTGACAGCCGTTTCTAAAGTGAAAGTGAAAGTATCCCGGCTAGTCAGTCGGGCTATTCGAGACCGCCGCGATGAAATTGCGGCGTCCCGAACAGCTTACAGAACACGGGGAGGGCCCTTACCTGCCTCCTCGGTGTCCGATCGGCTAATGACTGCTCCGTGCCTGAGATCCAGGCAGGAGTAGTCAAGCGCCGATAATGCTGATCACAGGCGTGTTAATACACGCCAGTGACCAGCATTAGAGATCAGTGTGTGCAGTGTTATAGGTCCCTATGGGATAACAATGATCAGTGTGTGCAGTGTTATAGGTCCCTATGGGATAACAATGATCAGTGTGTGCAGTGTTATAGGTCCCTATGGGATAACAATGATCAGTGTGTGCAGTGTTATAGGTCCCTATGGGATAACAATGATCAGTGTGTGCAGTGTTATAGGTCCCTATGGGTGTTAATAAAGGTCATTTAACCCCTTCCCTAATAAAAGTTTGAATCACCCCCCTTTTCCCATAAAAAAAAATAAAACAGTGTAAATTAAAAAATAAAATAAACATATGTGGTATCGCCGCGTGCGTAAATGTCCGAACTATAAATATAAATCATTAATTAAACCGCACGGTCAATGGCGTACACGCAAAAAAATTCCAAAGTCCAGAAAAGCGTATTTTGGTCACTTTTTATACCATTAAAAAATGAATAAAAAGTGATCAAAAAGTCCGATCAAAACAAAAATTATACCGTTAAAAATTTCAGATCACGGCGCAAAAAATGAGTCCTCATACCGTCCTGTATGTGGGAAAAAAAAAAGTTATAGGGGTCAAAAGATGACATTTTTAAACGTATACATTTTCCTGCATGTAGTTATGATTTTTTCCAGAAGTGCGACAAAATCAAATCTATATAAGTAGGGGATCATTTTAACCGTATGGACCTACAGAATAAAGAGAAGGTGTCATTTTTACCGAAATATGCACTGCGTAGAAATGGAAGCCCACAAAATTTACAAAATGGCGTTTTTTCTTCGACTTTGTCGCACAATTATTTTTTTTTTCCATTTCGCCGTGAATTTTGGGGTAAAATGACTAATGTCACTGCAAAGTAGAATTGGTGATGCAAAAAATAAGCCATAATATGGATTTTTAGGTGGAAAATTGAAAGGGTTATGATTTTTAAAAGGTAAGGAGGAAAAAACGAAAGTGCAAAAACGGAAAAACCCTGAGTCCTTAAGGGGTTAAGGGGGGGTATGTATGAAGGATTTTACCCTGTTTTTTGGACTGTGATTTGTCTCGAATTTCCTTTTATGTCACTTTTTGCGTCAAAAAATTGCGCCAAATGGTTTAGAACAAAATCACTGATTTCACTTTGTTAGTCGTGATTTCAGTTACAATCATTCTTTGGTCTGGAATTCATTAATTGCGACTTTTTGATTTGGCGCAAGTTTAGGCGCAAATACCTTAATTTAGGCGCAAATCTATACCATGAATAAAGTGACAGAGAAAATAGCTACAACAATAGAATGTCCCAAAGTCAGATTTACTGCCTGGAATCCTGGGGTCTGCGCATTTTGTAGGGCTATATTTGTGCCAAAATTACAAACTTGCGTAAGACAATTGCTAATTTTGGCGCAAATATGCTCCATTTGACGCAAAAAAACATACATAAAATCACACATTGCTACACCATTATTGATACATGTCCCTCTAGGACCTCAAGGAACAGTTGGTAGAATAAAGGTACTAAAATGTAAATATGTCTAGAGATGTGGCTGGTTTTACAATACGTCTTTTATTAATAGATCAATACAGTGTGAGACTGTACCCTGAGCAGGGCCCTTACTACAGGGTCAGCACATGTATATAATATCATATAAAATAATATAAAATATAAAAAATATATAAAAAAAATAAATAAACTTGCAGGTTTAACCCCTTAATGACCAAGCCCATTTTCACCTCAAGGACCAGGCCAATTTTATTTTTGCGTTTTCGTTTTTTCCTCCTCGCCTTCTAAAATCCATAACTCCTATATATTTCCATGTACTGACCCATATAAGGGCTTGTTTTTTGCGTGACCAATTGTACTCTGTAATGAAACCTCTCATTTTACCATAAAATGTACGGCGAACCCAAAAAAAATGTTTTTAGAGAGGAAATTTAAATGAAAACCAAAATTTTGCACATTTTAGAGGGTTTTGTTTTCACACTGTACAATTTACGGTAAAAATGATAGGTGTTCTTTATTCTGTGGGTCAATACGATTAAAATGATACCCATGGCTAGATACTTTTATATTTTTGTACCACTTAATAAAAATCTAAAACTTTTTGTACAAAATCAGTAATCTAAAATCGCCCTATTTTGACCACCTATAACTTTTTCATTTTTCCATATATAGGGCAGTATGAGGGCTCATTTTTTACGCCATCATCTGTACTTTTTTAGATACTACATTTGCATATATAAAACTTTTAGATCATTTTTTATAAAAAAAAATTTTTATAAAATGTGACAAAAAAGCAGGATTTGTGGACTTTTTAAATTTTTCACGTTTACGCCATTCACCGTACAGGATCATTAACATTATATTTTGATAGTTCAGACATTTACGCATGCGGTGATACCAAATATGTTTATTAAAAATAAATTTTACGCTTTTTGGGGGTAAAATGGGAAAAACGGACAATTTTCATTTTTATTGGGGGGAGGAGATTTTTCACTTTTTTTTCCTTTTTTTTTTTTTACACTTTTCAACTTTTTTATTACACTTTTTATGTTCCCATAGGGGACTATCTATAGCAATCGTTTGATTGCTAATACTGTGCAGTGCTATGCATAGGACACAGCACTGTTCAGTATTATCGGTGAGAACCCGGGAGACGGCCGGAGCTAGGTGAGGGGACCTCCAGCTGTCATGCTGGATGATTGGATCGCCGTGGCAGCGCTGCGGGCAATCCGATCATCCAATCAAGGTGCCGCAATGCCGCAGATCTGTATTGATCACAGCATCGGAGGCGTTAATGGCGGACAACCGCGCAAAAGCGGATGTCGCCCATTACCGGCGGGTTCCCGGCTGCTGCAGCCAGAACCTGCCGTGTATGACGCGAGCACCCTTCCGATGCTTGCGGTCATACACAGGACGTAGAAGTCCCGCCAAACCAGGACGTACATTTACATCCGTGGTCGTTAAGGGGTTAAAGGAGTACTCCACTGGAAAACATATATATATATATATATTTATTTATTTTATGAACTGGTGCCAGAAAGTTAAACTGATTTGCAAATTTCTTCTATTAAAAAATCTTAATCCTTCCAGTACTTATCAGCTTCTGTTATGATCCACAGGAAGTTCTTTTCTTTTTGAATTTCCTTTTCAGTCTGACCACAGTGCTCTCTGCAGACACCTCTGTCCATGTCAGGAACTGTTCCGAGTAGGAGAAAATCCCCATAGAAAACCT